>NW_027282042.1:105000-143580 GCF_046629955.1 Centroberyx affinis | reverse complement strand
TATATGTTGTTCACATGTAGTGTGCATGTTGGGTATATTGTATAAATACTGTAGATTGTATAGATACAATACTTTTTTATTCTCATGTGCCTGTAAAATCCACCCTGTTCGAGCAAAGCAGTCAAAAGAAATGCTGATGTTTTCTCTTTTCTTTCTTTGTTTTTTCTTCGTTGCTTTTCTAAACTTACGACTTCTCAAAAGAACTGAAAAAGCGTGGTTAATGTCTGTGCTGTTTTTGACTGGGAACTGATCATTTCATCATTGATACATCTGATTAATTTTGTGTTTAGATAATGTTAGCTTGTTATAGCTAACCATAGTATCTAGTGAGCTAACCATCACTGTCTGTCTAATGTGTCTCGTAGAAGCTAACGCTAGTTGTGGCTAGTAGTTGCGTGCTTGCTAACAATAGCTAGAGCTAAAGAGTTTAGGTCATTTGGACAGTTTCCTGTGTCACAATAAACACATTTTGTAAACAAATCTATCTTATAATATTCACTTTAAATTCTACTGTTACTGAAATGACATACACCCACACCACAAATATCTTTTTCAGGCATCTCTCCTTTCCTAGCTGTTTTTATGTATGCAGACATTATTTTCGCATGTTAACATTAACATTGGGTGCTATGTGCTAATTAGCCTGCTGGCTAGTTAGCTAGCTAACAAAGCCAAAAACCAGCTGTGTGCTCACAGTAACCTAAATTTGGAAACAAATCTACCTTATCAGACGATTCACTTTAACTAATATTACTGAATTGTTGCGTATTACTCATGTGTCACGCATTCCTAAAGTAAGAACTCTTTACTTATTGCTCCTTGGGAGTTGCAGTTTATTACAGTACTTGTTATATTAGCCCTAAAATTGGCGGCTGCATCCTCTTTTTCTTCTGAAATCAGGATCAGTCAGTTTGCTGTCCTGTGAATGATCAGGAGACGCTACAGATTGTGCACAGATGTAAACAAGGCACTAAACTTTGGCTGTTGAATAATGAATAATCATTAGGATTTTAGTCTGCTAAGCCATTTTTAGTTGATTAGTCTTTTTTAAGTAGTTTCCTCATATTCTATGACTTATTTATGAACTACAGTGGCACATCTCCAATGTTACAACAGTATTCACAAATACGTATTGGACTTTGATGAACACCAAATCTAAATACATCATTAACACAAGGAAAGCAGTTATGCAGATTTGATGCCTCAACAAATGAGTCAACCCTCTTCAGCCAGGAACTGCAGCAGATAACACTGTTACACTGACTTCCAAATAAAGGAAAGGACAAATATTTTGCTACAGTACATTATGATGAAAAGCAGCAAAAAAAACTTTAACTTTAACACAGAAATAAAGTAAAAATTGAAACTAAAACAAAAGTAGAAAAGGAGTGACGTTTTGTTACAAAATGATATACACACCTTTAAAAAAACAAAAACAAAAAACCTGAAACCTTTAATCTTAAGACTTTTGCGTAAAACATTATGAACATCATCTAATTTCATCCATATTGAGTGATGAATTTTCGTAAGCTTTTTCAAAACTGACATATTCCTTAAGTCTTTTGTGATCAACTTTGTATTGTTTTGCTAGAGTAGACACTATATATGAAAACGCTCTGCATACCATATACAGATATATATAAACCCTAAAAATTACTATATACCCATATACACCTTTATGCACATGCATACAACAAACCATTTATACACAGTCCATTATATATACACACACATACAATACTGTGCAAAACTCTTAGGCACATGTAAAAGTAAAAAATAAAGCGAAGATGCTTTCAAAAATAATTAAATGAAAAGTTTCTAAATATCAAAAAATGTACTATAAAGAGCAGGCTACTGATACACTAATGCAGAAAAAATTGAATAAACATCTAAGACACAATTTATATAAAAAACTCTTTGGTGCCGAAGACTTTTGCACAGTACTGTATATCACATTACATACTACACACTACATAAATAAATAAATGCTCATACAAACGCATATGTAACACGCACATTCCGCACACACACACACACATACTATCCTCAGAGGTTTTGACATATTACCCAACGATAGCGTTCCAGGTAGAGCATCCTGCAGCAGCTCTCGGGCCCGGAGCCAGGCCGGTGAGGTGCCGGTCTGGCAGGGGTTAGCCCGGTCACCGCTGCTGTTGGCCAGGACGGCGATGGCAACCTTTGGCTGACCAGATGCTGGTCACAGTGGAAAGAGGACATACCTGCTGAACGGAGCGACGCCCGCTGAGCCAGGCTAACTTCTCCCACAGAGAGGAGGTACGAGGGAGAGGAAGAAAAAACGATGAGTAGGTTAGATAGAGTGCGATCCTTTGTCCAAAAAAAACTCCGGTAAGGCATTTTTTCGATGACCGACTCTGATCCCGATCGGACTCCTCAGCAGAGGGAAGCCCCAAAAACTTTATGAAACTTCAAGCCATGCTCACATAGCACTCTTTTTTTTTAAGGGTTTGGTCATGGCAGATGCACATCTTCTCCAATCTGGAATGCCAATGTGTTTTGGACACGGTATCGGTTTGGTGTTCCTCTGGGCACGCCAAGTTGAACAAGTGTCAGGTTTAGCTGTGCTGCACATTACCTTCAAAGTGAAAATTGCCCTTGAAATGTCTCTATCTAAGCAGAACTCTTGGATGAGATGATACAACTCTCAGTTCAGTGCTCAGTTCTTCCTATAGGAGAATGTCATGTATTCACAGCCTCTATTTCAGTGATTCTCAACCTTTTTCATATCAAGGACCTCCAATTTAGTCCACATTAAGAGCCACAGACCCCCATTTGTGAGATTTTGACCCAAATCTGGCAATATTTTTATTGTTAGATATGATTTTGATCACTATCAGTGAAACGGTGAAACTATGATCAAAATAATAATTCTTCTACATTCTCTAATTGCATTAACTCCTTGTAAATTAAATAATGGTGATGTTTAACAATTCATCAATTTGTTGGGAACCCCTCAAGGACCCCTGGTGGCCCCCGGACCCCACGTTGAGAACCACTGGTGTATTTCAGCATGGGCTCCTCATCCTTTTCCTCAAGAGCAAGCAGAAGCACTTCCTCTTGCCCATTTTTATTTTAATGTTATCCCCTTTTGTTACTTCATGTTAGACATGTTAACACTCAGATAGTTTGCAAGTTGTCAAACTTTGTGTTGCACAGCACAGAAAACAAAACGTTCCTTTCACCCTTTGACCTCTTGCTCTCTGTTAGCAGTGACAGTCACAGCTGCGCTCTGTATCTGAGCAGGAGAAAAAAAAGCCTGTGATCACAGATCACAGTTGGGGAAGCTGTGAAGTACAGAGCCCAGGAATAGCTGCAAACAGTGGTGATTTTAGGATTTATGAAATAAGTCCCTCTTATTAAACTGAGGGGGACTTCTATGAGGAGGGGCAAGGGCCATCATTACAATAAAGTGTCAAAAGTGAACCATAATGCAAATAGAGCCGAAATCATATGAGAGTTAAAGCTAAGCAGTAGTCATTGTCAATACCTAAATCCACTCAGAGATACACTGAAATTCAAAACAGATGCAAAAAGCAGCTTGCAATTAGAAAGAGAAGTCTGGTGATGTTTACTGTTTTCCCACTGTCTTGAATTTTGACAGAATATCAAAAATACCTACATTAAACCTGCACTGTGTACCTCTTAGAATAAATCAAAAATCTGTTTGAGGCAATGTACACTAACTTTAAGCCTTGAAGATGCTTCTTTGCACTGTAAATAGGCTGTGGAATGCAATCAAACAGCAGGTCCTGCACTTGTAAACACACACACGGTGAAACAGAAATGGAATTTTGGCATTTTCTAGCAAGCTTTTTGACCTTAAACAGTGTTCTGGAGGCCTGATTTCCCTCTGAGGACATCTTATCCTTCCAAATGCTTTTGGCAACCCAAAATGGGTGTGCTAAGTGCAACAGCATAACAAAACCTAAGCTAATAAAGCAGAAACATGGCCAAGTTTGGTCATTAAAGTGCATCAGAATGCAATGCAATGTTTGTATGGAACTGACTGCCGGTGTTTACCAGATGTGTGTTTAGTGAAGTTACCAGTAGCTCCCAGGTGTGTGTGGGTGTGTTTGGATGCTAACCTGGAAATACCCCGAAGCATTTCTTTCTGTCGAAAAGGGCGGCCCGGTAACATAAAACAAACACATTCCTCCACCTGAGGCGGAGTCGATGTGTCAGTGAGAGTTGATCAGCCAATGAGGGTCAAGAAAATTTGGGGTGGCCAATCAGATTTCAAGGGGGCCCTCCTTTGGCTCCGTCCCTGGCGCTGTACCCAGCTATACGCATTTAACACCCATGCTTTTGGGCTAGATGACAGAAACTTAATTCAAAAATGATAGTGGCCAGTTTGCAGAAATTGATCTGCATGTGAGCCAAAACATCTGTTCTCTGTCCAAAAGTGTCCAAGCACACCGCACGTCCACTGAATGACCAATTAAACAGCTTTTAATGTCCCATTTGAACATCAGATGATGCTTCTGTGGACGTACGCTGCCAGTGAAGAGTTTGCGGACACCACATTTTTCTGTATTTTTCACTATTTTCCACATTTTAGAATAATAATAGAGACATCAAAACTATGAAATAACACAAATGGAATTATGCAGTGACCAAAAAATTGTTAAATAAATCAGAATCAGCTTTATTGGCCAAGTATGTACACATACAAGGAATTTGACTCCGGTTTTTCGTTGCTCTCAATGTACTTACACAGAATAAATATACAGCTAAAAACAAGGACAAGATGAACAGAGGTAAACCTAAACATTTAACTACTATGTACAAATATGTATATATACAAAAAGTAAATGTATATGTATATATATAAGTATATAAGTAATATAAGTAATATAAGTATATATATATATATACACAGTACTGTGCAAAAGTCTTAGGCATTTGTCAAAAAAATCCATAAAGCGAAGATGCTTTCAAAACTAATGAAATGAAAAGTTTCTGAATATCAAAAATTTACAATAAACAGCAGTCTACTGGCACACTAATGCAGAAAACAAATAAACATCTAAGACTTTATATAATTTATATAAAAAATCTAGGGTGCCTAAGACTTTTGCACAGTACTGTATATACATATGTAAACAACACTAGGACAATAGTGCAATGGTGCAGAGTGCAAAGATGCTGGAATAAATCAAAACTATCTTATATTTTGGATTCTTTAAAGTAGCCAAAGGCAAAGGCTTTGGAAAGAAATTCATACATCTGCATCAACTTCACTATTTATATTTGTCTAAGAAACTAATTTCAAGCGTTTACGCATAAGCCTTAGGATCAAAATGGCTTTAAGAGAATGAAAAACAGTACATTCAATGAGGTGTCCCCAAACTTTTGACGGCCAGTGTACATTCAACATGCATCCTCATGCTTTGCGTAATGTCTCAGAGTGCCGTGGAAAGCCCAATACCAATAAAGCGTAGTAATATTCATGACTACATTATACAAGCGCCTCGGGGTCAGAGGTCGCGAAGAGTGCGAGCGGTCAATGAGATGCAGAATTCGACAAGCTACGGCTGAAACAACAGTGCTGGTGTGGGAGTGAAGTCCTGTTACTGGATTCCAGGGCAAATATTCAAATGGACCATCGGTCAAGTTTTGAAACTTTGTTAAGACAGCATGCAGCTAACTCCGGCTATGCTCCACTGAGAGTTCTGGTGCTGTTAGAATCAATATGATATGCATACAGTAGCCTTTCGTATCCACAACACTGCTCATAAAGTGAAAGCTGTTGCGTGCTGTCCTTGCTGGTGATATTTCATAGTTTGGATTTAGTTTTTTTGCGGTTGAGCTACTTTCCCCAACGTTTGAGCCGTGCCCTTCGACCAGGGTCCAGATGTACGGTGTAGATTCAAGACTAAAAATTTTGTGTATGCGCAAAATTGTCAATTGTCTTTTTCATCAGATTTATATAACTGCTTGGGTGACAAGATGAAACCAGTTTACTCTCGCTGGAATAAAAATTGCAGAGCGGTTGGATCGCATGCATACACCTATAAATATTATCATCATGAAACTCCGTTGAGACCTAACGGGCCGCTAGCTTAACATGGTGTACTGAAAAGATGAATGCTCTAAAAGAAATGTCGGCCAAATTCCCTCTTTGATGTTATCCTCCTCTTTGCCACGTTGCTACTTCACACTCCGCTCAAAAGTCCGTGTACGCATGGTGTGAAAGCGTGGAGTTCTGTACATTCTAAAATCAGATTTTTGCTTGGAAGGTGGCCCCAGGTCATCCTAGCAAACGAGAAGCTGCTTCACTTGACATATCCGGTTGAATAAGAGTTTTATCGTCGTAGTACGGAAAATGCAGATGCCACTTTCTCTCTCCCTATAAAGGCAAGCAGAATATTTTCCAATCCAGTTCAGATCAAGGTTTTAGTGCCCTAAAATGTGGTTTGCAGCGAGGAGTAATGTAAAATATACATGACCAGAAGATAAAATCCATCCCAAAACACCTTAAAACTGTTTAGAAATCTACTATTGGTGATGAACCTTGCATTTCTGCATCCATATTCCTTTGGATAACTGGTCAAACATAGATGGCATGACATCATGTTTCCAGGGCAGCTACAATGGAGTTTGATAGCAGAAAATGTTTCAGCGATCTAAAATAGTGCTGGGAAGTTCGGGTCTTTTTGTTGATTCGTTCATTTCGAGTCAGTGCTTCTAAATGAATCGAACTTTCGAGTTTTTCGGGTTTTCTAGCTTTTTCTTAGATTGAGCTACCTGGTCTTCATAACCTCCATGCGGTGTCTTTGTTTGTTAAGGTACATGGCGATCATTCAATCGTTAAATGAGCTTTGAAGGAAACTCTAAATGGGAGGAACCAGTACATACCACTACAGGCTTGGTACGAATCATTTTGAACGAATCATTCTCGAGCTCGAAAACTTTTGAGCTTGAGAATGATTCTTTCAAAATGATTTGTTCGTTCTTTGTGGACCAGCACTAATCTAAAACATCAAGTCCCTCAGAATCAAACAGCAAGAGCTTCTTTCTTTTGTTCATTATTTTACCAATTTTAACAACAGAACAACTGACAAACGGAATCCAAAAATCCCATTCATTTTCGCCATATGGATCCGGATAGAATCCAAAAGCCCCGAAATGACAACAACACTTGAGAGGACAATCATACAGGGAGAATTCCATCATAGAGGAAGAAATACCAATCTCTCTACCAACAGTAGTCTTGATAGACCAGATTGGAATGCAGCCACAAGACATGTATTTTGATTAAAAGACGCAACTCTCACTTTTCGCGACTGGAAAAACTCTCGCTCCGCTATTGCTATAACAATCGCTATTGCTGTCTACACATATAACTCACGGCTGAAAGCAACAAGTTCACACTCTCTCTGGGGGAGGTTGTCAAAAGGCATTCTGGGAAATGTAGGAAATCACTAACTGAAGTTGAAGTAGACAACGCAGGTTGAGGGAAAGTGGGTACACCAAAAAAGTAATTTACAGCACTTCATCACAAAATTACTCCTGGAATGAATTGAACATCACCGACTGATGAGATCTAACAGTATTAACACATCAAACATACATGCAACTCACTCTGGACTGTTCTGCAGTCTAATTTGCAGTTTACTCACTTTAGTTGCATGAATCAGTAATAAATTCCAGTAAGTAAATGGCATAATTAGCATGTCATTTTACATTGCCACACATATTTCTCATCACGCCCATTCTGTATTTTGACCAGTTGGTCAGGAAGACTGAGAAATGGGTAAATGGTAATACAGTGCATAATGTTTACAGTATAACACATCCAAAAAGCCTGAAAAAGTGCTTCAAAATAGCTACCTGGTATATTAATGAATGTGAATTCAACCCGTGTGTCATTTGCAATTAAAATACAGCAGGAATACAACTTTCATATTTATGTCACTTTTGACATAGAAGTAGAACCGTGTCAATGATAGTTTCAAAATTAAAGTCCTCTCCTCTCTAAAATTTCAGCAAAGAAACTAAGAGCCTTGCTTTTAGCTTGATTGATGTGTTTTTCAGTTTATTTACTGGGTTTTGAAAGGGTTCCATAAGCAAAATTAAAGTTAAAAATATGAAAATCACCAAAATTTGAGTTGAAAAAGGTTTTCACTTGGCAACAGCAATATAACAGGCATTGTGTTATAAACTGGACCAGATACATTTCTAAATTTCTGCTGTACTACAAGACTTAGATCCAAGCTCATATATTGTGTACTCATGTAATTTTTGAAATAGCAGTAGAGCAGTGTCAGTGACAGTTTCAAAATAAAAGTCATCTACGAAACAATAAATTTCTCCATTACATCAACATTAATTATCCATTAAAAATAACATAGCTTTAAAAAAGCAAGGTTATTATCAAGGGTTTACAAGGGATTTACTCATGGTTTGATTCACAGAGACACTAGTAATTAAGGGATTTTTCATGCCTTTTAAGTGGAAATGAATGAAAAAGTTCCGGTCTCCCTGACATTTTTCATTAAATCCTAAAGTAAGGAGTCAATATTAAGGGGGTGTTTAAGGGGGATTTTGCATGGATTAAGGGGAGAATTAATGTAAAATGAATGAAAATGTACGGTTACTTTAACTGATTTAATTACCGGTTCGTAGAAAGTTGCTTATTGCTCACTTAGGTGTTTTCTATAATCGACGTATTATAAACTAGACAGATTACACCGGATTCTACAAGAGTTCCAAGCGCGTACAGTGGTAAGATCTCTTATGCGAGCAGAAAAAATGTTCATCTGTGGCGGGTGCTATGCCTCGTCGAGGACACCGGCAGCCACTCCACAGCGGTGTCATCCGCAAGATTGATGGGCTGTTTGTGTTATTAGCTCAGTGGAAGGCGAAAAAGACACACTCCATTTCCCTCACACTCCGCTAACGAAGCGCACAGCGAGGCCCTTGACTAGACACTCCAAGAAATGAGAAAATTAGTGCGAGCGCGTTCTTTCATTCATTATATTTTATCTCATGTGTTTTTTTTTTTGATTTTTTTTTTACCACTTTAAGATGAAAAGCGCTGGTGGCTGTCTGTCGGAATGACACGCCCGCGTTATCTGCCACCGGAACGTCGGTATTAATTAGCAAACAAGTGACTAAAAAACACGGTCAGGATCTGAGGGTGACAACGACGAAGATGAGAGAATTGGCCCCGGAAAAAAAAAAAAAAAAAAAAAAAGCTTCGAATCGCAGCTTGAACGGGTTCAGGAGCGGCTGTGCGTCTATAAATATACCCACGTCACCTTGCTGCGAGAGAGAGAGAGAGAGAGAGAGAGAGGAAAAACATCCGCGGGTGAATCGGTCCGGGTAGGAGAGGAGACGGGGCGGAGGGCTCTTGTCGCGCCCGGTTTGGCTTTTTTGGAGCGTGCACAAGGGGGGGGCCCGGGGGCCATTTTGGAAAAGAGCGCACCTGAGTTTTTCTGAGGGGATCAGGTGTGACTAATCCGCCGCCACTCATTGGACATTGTGCCTCCGAGTGCTTTCTATAAATGACACGGGTGTGTGTGTGTGTGTGTGTGTGTGTGTGTGTGTTCTTAATATATTTCATTTTGCGGGTTTAACAATAGACATACAGACGTGTAAGAGAAGAAAAACGACATGACGGTACAAGAAAAAAGAAAAGAAAAAAAAATATATGTATAAATAAATAAAAAAAATAAGAAATGAAAAAAAAATCTATGTATAAATTAATAAAAAAAATAAGAAAAGGGTGTAACATCGGCTGACAAATTATGGATTATAAATAGGCATTTACAATTTGCTGATAAATAAAAAAAACAATCTACGCACAGACATACTGGTGTGTGTATATACAAAAATGTCATTGTGCCTTTTATGTCTCGTGCCCAAATATATCTAACGTGATCAAGTACAATATAAAACTCTATAATCTTATACAACATAGGGCTGGACGATATGGTTGAAATCAATATCAGGATTTTTTTCGATATCGATATATATGACGATATGGCTCACATAAGCAAAATCACGTTAAATAATCAAATTAATGATCATCATATTGAACCGAATGGTGATGTTTGGTGTGATGTCAAACTAAACTCCTGTGTGTGTGTGTGTGTGTGTGTGTGTGTGTGTGTTCTTGCACTTCTATCTTTACGATGACCAAATGTTCTCACAAAGATAGAAAGGTGAGGTTTTCCAAAGTGAGGACATATTGCTGCTTCTCTCTTCTACAAGGGGTGAGTCCAGGGTTAAGGTTAGAAGATGGTGTGTGTGTGTGTGTGTGTGTGTGTGTGTGTGTGTGCGTGCGTCCATGCATGCGACAAAGATGCACTTGTGCCATGAACAAAAGGAAAAGTCACCACAGGTTCAGGTTGTGTGCGTGCACGTGTGTGTTTATGCATATACATTATTTGCACATCTCAGAGTATGTGTGTCATTTGCATGCAGGAATCTTTTTTTTTTTTTTTTTTTTTTTTTTTGCATGAGTGCTTTACTGTGCTGTTTGCACACGTCCCCACACTCGACTTCACACGGCCCCCGCGTCCTTTATTTTAACCGCCCCCCCCCCACACACACACACACACACGTAACTGAATGCTTGAACGGATCATTTTCTCCATGAGAGCTCCGATGCCGAGTCGCCGGCCGTGACAGAGTCGTAGCTCGGGGCTGTTTTTTCCGCCGACTCACCTCGGAAGGCTCCCTTCACCTGACACGATCGGTGAACAGGTCAGAGACGATGGCTTCTCCTCTCTCCTCCTTGTTTTAGGTTGACGTTTTATTTTAGCTTCGATAAATCATAACCGCATCATAATTCGTTTTGAGGCATTAGTGTAATTACTGCAAAAGAACAAGAAGATAGTCAGCCTCTAGTGGCCTCTACACTGCGTTTTACATTGGGAGCCACTGGGCCGGATTTGGAGGGAAATCTGCTGGATTGCTTTAAGGCACAAAATGCTTTTTTTTTTAGTTTCAACGTTGTCAGAAGCATATTGTCTGTTATCAAGGAATGTTATTGGCTCTTCTTCTTCTTCACAATAAACTGAGCGAAACCAGGGAGTGGGAGGGGTGACAAGTATGTAATATCCTCTTTTGTGCCAGGAAGCAACAGGATATATATATGAAATGTGGTCTAAATTTATAGCACCTTTATGGATAAAGAACTTCCTTCCTTCCAGTTTTTACATACAATATGTTTGGCTTATACTTAAATGAAATTAAATATGTGCTCTATATCAATGGTTGTCAACACGGGGTCCGGGGACCATCAGGGGTTCTTGAGGGGGTTCCAGGGGGTCTACAGCAAATTGATGAATTGTTAAACTTCACTATTATTTCATTTACAAGAAGTAAACACAATTAGAGAATGTAGTAGAATGACTGTGGCACAAAAGGAGATTTATGGCACAAAAGGAGATTGTTATTTTTTTTTAGTTTCAACGTTGTCAGAATGCATATTGTCTGTTATCAAGGAATGTTATTGGCTCTTCTTCTTCTTCACAATAAACTGAGCGAAACCAGGGAGTGGGAGGGGTGACAAGTATGTAATATCCTCTTTTGTGCCAGGAAGCAACAGGATATATATATGAAATGTGGTCTAAATTTAGAGAAACACAAAATGCTACATGTAGCACCTTTATGGATAAAGAACTTCCTTCCTTACTTCCAGTTTTTACATACAGTATGTTTGGCTTATACTTAAATGAAATAAAATATGTGCTCTATACCAATGGTTGTCAACACGGGGTCCGGGGACCATCAGGGGTTCTTGAGGGGGTTCCAGGGGGTCCACAGCAAATTGATGAATTGTTAAACTTCACTATTATTTAATTTACAAGACGTTAACACAATTAGAGAATGTAGAAGAATGACTGTGGCACAAAAGGAGATTGCGTTTGTTTTTTTAGATTCAACGTTGTCAGAATGCATACCGTCTGTTATCAAGGAATGTTATTGGCTCTTCTTTATGGCACAAAAGGAGATTGCTTTTTTTTTTTAGTTTCAACGTTGTCAGAATGCATATTGTCTGTTATCAAGGAATGTTATTGGCTCTTCTTCTTCTTCACAATAAACTGAGCGAAACCAGGGAGTGTGAGGGGTGATAAGTATACAACATCCTCTTTTGTGACAGGAAGCAACGAGATTAATGGCAAATGTGGTCTAAATTTTGAGAAACACAAAATGCTATATACAGCACCTTTGTGGATAAGGAAAAGTGAAAAATTGGGTTGTTGCAGCAGGAACAGGTACACATAGATAGAAAAATAGAATCTAAACATAAAAATAGAATATAAACAATCAGGGCTGTATAAATATACAGTATAACCTTATGCAATAAAATTCAATACATGTTAAGTTGACTGGGCTGTATGGGAAAGAGTATGGATTCACTTCCAGTTTTTACTTTGGCTTATACTTAAATGAAATACCAATGGTTCTCAAAACGGGGTCCAGGGACCACCAGGGGTCCTTGAGGGGGTTCCAGGGGGTCCCTAGCAAATTGATGAATTGTTAAACTTCACTATTATTTCATTTAAAAGAAGTAAACACAATTAGAGAATGTAGAAGAATGACTGTTTTGATCATAGTTTCTCTGTTATCTCTCTACCTACAATACAGATAGTCATGGAATTCTGGACAAAATCATATCTAATAATAAAAATATTCTCAGGTTTGGGTTCAAGAGGCAAAATTGTTTCAAATTGGGGTCTAATGTGGCCCAAATGTGGACTAAAGCAGGGGTCCTTGATATGAGAAAGGTTGAGAATCACTGCTCTATACACATGAATACAGGTATGCACCTCTTCCTCCACTTCGTCCTCTCCTCTCTAAGTACTGAGGAGATGAGCTGGTAATCAGTACAGCACACAGCTAAATGAAGCTGTTCAGGCCTGTCTGCGCTCCGTAACAGCACAAAGGAACGATTTTACAGGAGTGTGTGTGTGAGCGTGTGAGCGTGTGAGCGCGCGTGTGTGTGTGTGTGTAGAAAAGAAAGAGGAGAGGAGGGCCACGACACCCAGTAAAGAGCCTTTTAACAGTCTTTCTGTCCTCTGGTCTTCTCTTTTTTAACGGCAGCCTCGCCTAAGCCTTAAACGCTCCTCATTACAACACTGTCTCCTAACAAGTCTTTCTGCCAGGGCCTGCCACTGCCCCGGCTGCTTTTAATGGTCTTGCTTTTCCAACTCTATCTCCCCCCCCCCCCCCGTTCCTGTAATTGAGGAAGAGTCCGTTAAAGGATCTCCTCTGGAGGCCCCCGGGGCTTGTTTTAAGAGCTTTCTAAAAAAAAGGGGGAAGGTGGAGGAGGAGGTTCATCGGACCTTTACGGCGGCCGGGGGTGGGAGGGAGGGAGGGATCGGCCCATCAAGGACGGGCCGGGGCTGGAATCGGTGCCCGAGGAACGGAGGAGGAGGAGGAGGAAGAGGGCGATGAAGCCGCGGGAAAAAGTTGAAGAACACACACACACGTTTAGATCGCACACGGGCACAGAGAGCACGCTTTACGACTTAAGAGAGGAGAAGAGACGTGATGAAACTTTAATGATCCCTGTGGGGGGATCGGGACGGTGCGGCAGAAGAGAAAGAGTAATAGGCTACAGAGAGGAACATTAGAATATAAATAAGAATAGAGCGAGGGAGGTAGGGAGGGTGTTTAAGCATGGCACAGAAACAACTGCAACACACCAGAACGTGGTTAAGTAGGATTGTGTGAATGAAAAAGTGGGAAGACAAAGTGAAGCGGGTGTGCAAAGTAGAAAGTAAAACACTAATAATAATAATAATGATAATTCCTTGCATTACAATAGGGCCTTCGCACCGCCTTTGTTGCTCGGGCCCTAAAAATAGAATATAAATGCAGCCAACAAATCCAATACATGTTGACTGTAAGAATGGAAAGTATGAGAAAAGAGTATGGATTTATAATATGCGCTCTCTACAAATGGGTCTCAACGTGGGGTCCGGGGACCACCAGGGGTCTTTGAGGGGGGTCCAGGGGGTCCCCAGCAAATTAATGTAAGATGAAAAATAGTCTGACATGAAAATATACAAAATATATGAAACACAGTACTGTGCAAAAGTCTTAGGCACCCTAGACTTTTTATATAACTTTTGTCTTAGATGTTCATTTATTAGTGTGTCAGTAGACTGCTCTTTATAGTAAATTGATGGGTATTTATAAACTTTTCATTTCATTATTTTTGAAAGCATCTTTGCTTTACAGAATTTTTTAAGACTTTTGCACAGTACTGTATATGCAGTATGAATTTGGTGAAGAATTATATAAAAAATAAAAAAATATATGCAATATATAACAAAGGAAATGTAAACATGTTGTTCACCATGAATGATGCACCAATCAGTAACAGATATCTCACCTTGTTTTGACCTGTAATTGCAGCGCCCCCCTTAGGCCAATCGGTGTCACTTTGTTTTTTTGTTTTTTTGATGATTTATAGTTTATTCAACTTTTCAAAACAACAGACATATACTCCCATAACAGCAAGATACAGAAGTACAAAAAGAAAAGAAAGAAAAAAGAAAAGGAAAAAAGTAAATAAATACAAAAAACAAAAAAATTCGGTGTCACTTTGAAAAAGCCACAACGCAGTGGTGAGCTGCATCATTCCCTCAAGTTTCATCCAAATCTGATCAGTGGTGTGTGAGATATTGTTTGTGAATAAGTAAATGGAAGGATGATCCTATAGCTGATCCTATAGTTCCAACAAATGAGACGAATATGAAGAAAACAAATGCATGAATTCATAGAGAATGTGCAAATATGCATGTTGTATTTGCATTATCACGGCTATAGAAGGCCATACATACAATACATTTCCAGTCAAAAGTTTGGACACACATTTTTCTTTATTTTTACAATTTTCTACATTCTAGAATAATAGCAAAGACATCAAAACTATGAAATAACACAAATGGAATTATGCAGCAACCAAAAAAAGTGTTAAACAAATCAAAACTATCTTATATTTTAGATTCTTTAAAGTAGCCGCCCTTTGCCTTGATGGAAGCAAAGGCTTTGGAAAGAGATTCAGATTCAGATTTTATTTCCTCTAGACCACACATCGTGGTATGGAGTACAAACATAAAACAAAACAGCAGTACAACGGTAAACAACCAGAATAGATCTTTAGCAGAAATTAAGTCATTTAAAGAGAGGCAGGACATTACTCAAAAATGCACCCAGTTTACAGACTATCCCTGGTTTTATCTGTCTGCAATAATAATATAAGTTTAAACACAGACGGATGGGTTACAAAGCATTTTGGCAGGTACTTCTTTCCATTCTCAACAATGCTTGTGTTTTTACATTCCCCCAGACAGTTGTCATTACATAAATGACAAAACCTTTTACTCCTTTCCAGACCTTTGTAACTTCCTGTTATTTTGGGAATTCTGCTATTAGAAACTCGGAAATTACAATTATCATACATAGGCATCAACTTATTTACACTATTTATATTTGATATTTGCCTAAGAAACACATTTCAAGCTTTTAAGCAGAAGCCTTTAGGATCAAAACGGCTTTAAGAATGAAAAACATAGAACATTCAGAGTGGTGTGTCCTTTTGACTGGTACTGTATGTACGGAATGTCTCCAGGCATGCAGACGTGCGTTGCCTTATCAAATACATTCAATTTGTAGATATAGACAACATACATATAGAAGGTGAAGCTTTGCCTATGTGCATTACCACTGCAGCCGTTCACCTTATCAGAAACTGCTCATTTTATCCGCGGGGTCTCCTTCCTGCTGCTCTCTCTGGGCCGAGCCCCAGCAGCCAGTCAACACTCGCTGAGGCAGATTGATAACTTTAGATAGCCACAAATGGAATGCAAATGGCCTCTGAAAATCATATTAAAGCCCCCTGACGGGTTTGTTGAGTGAGGCCGGAAAAACAAGGAGCTCGATTCGGGGGGGGGGGGCGCCGTCGCCACCGTGTCACCTCCGGGGGGGGGCCCTTTTTTTTTTTTTTCCGGCTCCGATAGTAACGGGGATAGACGTCTATACGGGATGACAGGGGAGGGCTGGAGGGAGCGAGAGAGAGAGAGAGAGAGAGAAAAGACAGCAGCCCAAGAGAGGAAAGAGTGAGAGAGATGGGGAAGGCGGAGACGAAGACTGATTGATAATGAAAGCCAAAATGGAGAGGCGAGGGGGGGGGGGGGGGGGGACGAGGCTGGTTTGCGGAGGTCTAACGTGTCATGTTAACAAGTGGAACTGGAGCTGCGGGGAGAGAGGAAAAAAAAAAGAAAAAGAAAAAGAGAAGACACTGCTGTTCCCACTCAGGACAGACTTCATTAGTTCATATTCCCCTTCTTAGCCTTCGCGGGACACCGGCCTGGAACCGACAGCTTTTTTTTTTTCTCCTCCTTTTCGGAGAGCCGGAGACGGCGGCGAAGCCCAGCAGACCCTGAGATGAAATCGGAGAGGGAGATGGAGGGAGAGAGAGAGAAAGAGAGAGAGAGAGAGAAAGAGAGAGAGAAGGGGAAGGAGGGGAGTCTAATTTAGGTCAAGGCTGACACTACTGCTCTAGCACTGTGTCGGGAGTCGGAGGAGGATCTGGATTAAGGTCGGAGAGCTCTGTCTGGACTCTCTCTCTCTCTCTCTCTCTCTCTCTCTCTTTCTCTCTCTCCCTCTCTCTCTCTCTCTTTCCTTGAATCACCACGCAGTGAGCCGGTGAGGCGGCGGTGAATCACCTCGGCTCCAGTCCGGTCGCGTTACGAATCAAATGACCGGGACTTTTGTTGTGATGTTTCCCTTTGATGGAGACGGGGATGAGTCCCGCTGCCATATCCAGCCAAAGTCAAAGTCAATCACCTGGACTTATTGTGTAAAGGAACAAAGGAAATTATGTTATGAAAAATCAAATTTCAGTCAGTGTGGTCCATCTCTGACATGATGGATCTGATGCAGTTCGATTGATTACATATTTCTTGTAGAATTGATCAATACTACACTGGTTGTCTATGCGAAGACCTTAACCTGAACTGATTCTAAAGTTCTAGCATCTTGAAATATGCATTCTTCTTCTTCTCTATTTATTTGTATCATCTTTTTATGCTGTGTTTCAATGGAGAGTTTTAGTGTCACCATGCTGTTTCAGAGGCTTTTCCACCCTGACAGGAATAAAATCCTTGGGGAAACACTGAATACTTGGAATATTTTTGGCACCTTTAGTTTTCAATATTCATGTTCCGCTTCATATGGGTTGTATTATTCTCTTTTTTTTTTTTATATTATCTATATATTGATTTTTAATTAGTATTCCACCTAAATGTATGTTTCAGTGTTGACTGGCTTTGAATTGTATATGAATGTATTTTGCATTTTTTTTTATATTAATGTATATTGATGTAATTTAGTGTATATTAATGTAATTTCATATTTATCATGTAATGTGTTATGTACAGTATGTCAGGTGTGGACCCCAGGAAGATTAGCTGATTGCCACGGCATCAGCTAATGGGGATCCTTAAATAAACAAATAAACAAATAAACCAATCCAAAAAATATCTGTTTTCGAACAACTTTCATTTTTGACATACTTTCCACCAATCCAGTGCAGGTAGGGGTTAACTCTCTTCCTCAAGGGCTCTTCGACCGGCCCCGGCCGCGCACTGGGGACCGCAGCCCCGACCCCTCCGTTTGGGGAACCACCTCACTAACCCCCTGCCGCCCTTTGAGCAACACCTGGCCCCAAAGCCAAAACTCCCCCACAGCGTCCCAACACTGTGAGCCGCATGAGTCGCACTCTGCCTCGGTGTATTTCTATCACACATCCTGATTTTTGCCCCACCGGAGACAACAGCTCCTTCAGCCAATGAGGGTGTTTCCTCACTTATTACATTAGCACCACTTGCACTGGCTTTTCTGTAACACTTTACTTGAACTGTTGGTTAAAACACATTGTAAGTCGTCGGATGTGCATTGTAAGCACATTAGAATTACATCATAACTGCATCAGAAAATGTCATGAGTAATATATTTACCACTGGAGCCTATATAATTATTTGTTTATAACTATGGATGGGACAATATATTTATCTCATGAGACGATACGCGATACACAATATGGTTCACGATTTGATACAACCGATACGAGTCTTTCTAGTGATGCCATTGGCTGCTAGAATGTAAACAATTTAAAAATGTCATTACATAGTGCAAATAATATCATTTAGATGGAGAGTTTATGAAATTGTGATGGTGAAGCCGTCAGAATAAAATGCAGCTAATATCGCGATTAATTTGCCCCACGATACGTATTGTCACATTTTTGTATCGCGATATATTGAATTACGATATATCGTCCCACGATACGTATTGTCACATTTTTGTATCGCGATATATTGAATTACGATATATCGTCCCAGCCCTATTGATAACACATCATAAGCACATTAGAATTACATCATAACTGCATCAGAAAATGTCATGAGTAATATATTTACCACTGGAGCCCATATATTTATTTGTTTATAACTAGGGATGTTACAATACATTTATCTCATGATACGATACGCGATACACGATATGGTTCGCGATTCCATACAACCACGATACAATGTAATAAATAAAAGAGACACAAGTCTTTCTAGTGATGCCATTGGCTGCTAGAATGTAAACAACAATTTAAAAATGTCATTACATAGTGCAAATAATCTAATTTATATGGAGAGTTTATGAAATTGTGATGGTCAAGCCGCCAGAATAAAATGCCGCTAATATCGCGATTCATTTTTCTGCCCCACGATACATATTGTCACATTTTTGTATCGCGATATATTGAATTACGATATATCGTCCCAGCCCTATTGATAACACATCATAAGCACATTAGAATTACATCACAACTGCATCTATAATGCACTATGAAGCATTATGAATCTGGTCTAACCAGTTTATGAGGCTGGTATAAGTCATGTATTGGATTGGATTGGATGTATTGTCTTTTGTTTGTAAGACATCACATGTACTGTATTTTAAGCTGTGGAATACTTATTAGTATGTCACACTGTCTTGTAAGTAATTCATGAACTCATTATCTGAAGAGCGTCATGACAACAGTATGCACTTTCATTAACTATGAGCTGAACATGTCTCATTAGTGTTCCATACTAATGACCTCTTCATATACTTATGCTGCTTCGAGTCAGGTGACATCAGCTGCGTCATGTAGCAACCACATCTGGTGCCATCGTGGAGGTTCACTGGAGGATCAGCTGTGAGCAAATAACTGTCTAAATATATAACAACCAGGCTAGAAAAAGAAAGATATGGTTGCTACTTTTTATCCAAGTACTCAAGCCTACACATTTATGGAAATATCGGTCATGGAGCAAGGAAGAACTGATTAAAGAGTAAGTAAACCCCAAACCCAAATCTGTGTGAGGCCTGACATCTAATGGTAAAAAGCATGCTACTGTAATTGCCATCTGTTATTGGCTGATCTTTGGTACCAGGTGATGTCACCTTCTTTAGAGTACAACGGGTGGTGACATCACCTGGCACCAAAGATCAGCCAATAGCAGATGGCCAGTTCAGTACCTTACTTTTCACTATTCCAATTTTTTGTTAGTTGTACGTGTTTATCTCTTGTATCTCTTGTTTTTTTCGTTACACACTTTTATGTAAAGTTCAATCTGTTTTTAATTGTATCTCTGTTTGTTTGTGTGTTTTTGGTTGTACCCGTTTACCTCATATATTACCTTTTATTCCTATTTTCTATTATATATATTTTTTTAATTACTTTTTCTTTTTCTATCATTTATTGTGGTAGTTTCACATCTTTTGGGTTTTATTGTATGTAAAGCACTTTTTAAACATTGCTTTTAGAAAAGTGCTATACAAAATAAAGTTATTATTAGCTGTCAGGCTTCACCACAAATTTGGGTTTGGGGTTTAGTTAACTCTTTAATGAAAGCTGCTATACCAGACATGAAAGTCGCGCACTGGAATTCAGTTTTAGCGTGAATGGTCTACTTATTTGTACTCTACATGGGTATGCATGGCTCTTCGACACAGAAACAGCCTGTAAAACCATATAGAAAACAAGACCAGGTTTTCCCTGGGCATGCACACTTCAAAATGTGGGGAACCACAAGAACTAATGCAATGAAAAAGACTGTATATACAGGGCCCTTTATGGAATCTTTCATATCTTTGAAACATTCCTGGGAAGATAGAATTTAAGAGACGAGTAAAATCAATTTTTCAGTCTGCACCTCTTTTACCATTACACTACTATTCAGTTATCCAAACTCCTGCCATTGTTCATTTTAAAATTTGTCTACTGGGTTTTTAGTGTTCAAGTTTTGTGTTGTATTCTATATTATGTGATTTCAGTGTATTGTCTCTCGCAGTTTGAAGTACTCTACTCTAGTAAGTTGAAATCAATATCATGATAATCATAAGGAGTTATGATTCGATATTGATATATATCACGATATGGTTCATGTATGCAAAATCACGTTAAATAATCAAATGAATGTTCATCTCATTGAACCGAATGGTGATGTTAGGTGTGATGTCAAACAAAACAGAAATATTCAAATAATATTCCTACCATACCTCATTTTATGAGAGTTTTTAAGTAAAATTTGCTTTTCATCATCAATTCAGACAGCAGAAATGTGTCACGATATCAAAATATCCAAAATAGATTCCACTGAAAGACGATAAACGATAATATTGAATTATCGCCCAGCCCTAGTACTCTGTATGTCCTAATAAGATTGTTGTAACTATGGTAGTAACAGTTGTCTTGTTGTAATTAGTAATTCTACTTCTAAGTTTAACTTTGACTGTTTTGTATTGATATTTTAAAATGGATCGCTTGTGCGTCGACTAATGGGGATCCACAATAAACAATAAACAATAAATGTTTAATCTCGGGGCAATGGCAAAATGTTAAAACACTGTCTTCTCTGCTGAGATGGGACGGCATTATATGTTCACTTACTCACAGATCCGACAAAACCACAGCACAAAAACCAGAAACTGTGTGATAAAAGCTACAAGACGCAACTTTTCTCCTTGAGGCAGGAAGTGTATTGACCAGCCCTCAGTTGGTCAAGTTCCCGCACCAACACTTGTCAGTCATCTTGATGAGCTGTCATCCTGCCTGAGGCTGAGGTAACTGACACTGCAGGCGCTGAAGAAGCAAAAGGGGAAAAAAAAAAAAAGCAAACGCTGATGTTCACCGTGTTTTTGAACTTTTAGGCTCGCAGTTCTTTTCTATTTTCTCACTTCTTTCCTCCATTGTTGTTGCTGCTGTGATTTTAGGGCTGGGCAATAATTCAATATTATCGTTTATCGTCTTTCAGTGGAATCATATCGTGATGATATGAAGATATTTTGATATCGTGACACACATTTCTGCTGTCTAAATTGATGATGACAAGCAAATTTTACTTAAAAACTCTCATAAAATGAGGTATGGTAGGAATATTATTTGAATATTTCTGTTTTGTTTGACATCACACCTAACATTTCCATTCGTTTCAATGAGATGAACATTAATTTGATTATTTAACGTGATTCTGCATACATGAACCATATCGTGATATATATTGATATCGAGAAAAATCCTTATGATTATCATGATATTGATTTCAACCATATCGCCCAGCCCTATGTGATTTCCCTGCTATGTGGCTGCTAGCCTCGTCTTGGTAGCCACAACCAGCTCACCACTGGCCACACCCATAAGACACGCCCCCACAGCATATGGCATATGCCCCAAAATGTCCACATCATCATTTTAAAAGCCAATTTCAGGCAAATGGGGGGGGATTTAGGCATGAACACACAACATCACACACAGACACAGACTGATACGGTTTAATACATCTTGCGTATTTATTGTTATTTTAATGTGGACATTTTTTATTGACTGATTATTTGTGCTCTTATATCTCTAAAAAAAAAAATCGGCTCAAATAGCAGTTTACAGTCACAGGAATTGTTCTTGTTATCTGCCCTCATGGTCAGAACTGAATTAGACAAAGTGCTTTCGTGATTTTTTTCTTTTCCGCGCCTTCTTCATTACACTCCCTGCAAAATTAATTAAAACTGAAAGAGCCGGCCTCTCTGGTGGGTTTAAACTGATAATAAAGGATCTTGTGGCAGACTAAATAATGAACTGTCTTTACTTTGTCTCGTCAAGATTTAAACAGGTCTGGTCCCATAAACCTGCCGGTGTTGATATTGGTCTTAATGACTTTTGGAGCGCTTGAATCTGAAATTTCTTTGTGTGTGTGTGTGTGTGTGTGCTTATTTATTATTACATACTTCAGTGTTGCGTGGTTACACTACATTGAAGACACTGAATTTGTCTTCAGGCCCCAAGGCCAAATACAACCAAGTGTGTTCCAGTAGATGTGTCCTCTGCTGTCACTGCACAAACACACACACACACACACACACACACTTGTATATACACACACCCACACATTCATCTTACTATACTTGTGAGGACATTCCATTGAAAGCGTTCAATCTCTAACCCTAACTTCATCTTAATTCTAATCTTAAAGGAATAATCCTCGACATTTTCAAATAAATGTCCGTTTCCTCTATAACACAAGAGTGGGAGCAAATCCAAGCTCCGCCCCACACCGTTTGATTGACAGGTGATCCCCGGGAAGTGCAGTGCAGAAACACCACAGCAACGAGCGCTTAGCACCAAAGGATGGAGACTACATAAAAAAAAAAAAAACAAAGAAGTCAAGTTACTTCTTGAAGAGGTACGGACTGGCACAAATGTCCTGACTTTGCAAAAATGTTCTCACAAAGGTAGAACACACACACACACACACACACACACACACACACTCTCATTGGCAAAATGGCCTGTGTTTGCAACTGTCTTAGCCAGACCAAATGAGAGCTGACTTCAAAATCAAAGTGAATGCAGGGGCCGCCTACATCAATTTCTCATCTCTTCTCCTCCCTGTACCTCCCAATGCACCTATTAACAGCAGCTTAGGTGTGTGTGTGTGTGTGGGTGGGTGGGTATGTGTGTGTACACCCAAGCACATACGTGTTCACGTGTCTTTGTCTTTGCATGTTGTGCTGAGTGTGTTTTCTGCAGTAATAGATGCGGACATGCAGGCCGGGGGGGGCGGGATTATTGCTTTGAATCCTTGAGTGCCCTTGTGCCGTGCTGAAACTCTCTGGACTGGTTTTAATATTTCCCTCGGTTATCGATCGATTATTGGATTCGAATAAAGATTTTTTTAAACTGTGTGTGTCTGTTTTGGCTAATGTGTTTGCGGAGGGGGGGGGTGTGTGTGTTTGCTTTGGGGAGAGAGAGAGAGAGGGAGAGAGAGAGGGATAGAAAGTGAATGAGGGCGTTTGTGTTGTGAGTGGGAGGGTTAGATGAGACAAGTGGAGAAATAGGGTTCGTGCGTGGGTGGGTTGGTTTAGAGAGTGGACATTTGTGTGTATATGTGTGTGTGTGTGTGTGTGTGTGTGTGTGTGTGAGTGGGTGGGGGGTTTCCGGCCAGCGGCCTGTCTCTCGAGAGCTATCAGGTTCTACTTGACCCAATTAGATTGTGTGTGTGTGTGTGTGTGTGTGTGTGTGATGGGTGGGGTGGCAGTGATGATGAGGGGCATTTTGAGGGTCAAATGGAGACAGTACAATAACTAATGAATTGGATAGATAGATAGATAGATAGACAGATAGATAGATAGATAGATAGATAGATAGACTTTTTCCACTTGTTTTAAGAAAAATCCGATGTTCACAGCAGCTCAGCGATCCTCGGGTCCTCGGTGTCGAGCCGCTGCCCCTCCGTACCAAGAGGAGCCAGCTGAGGCGGTTGGGGCACCGGTACGCCACCTTCGGAGGTGCTCCGGGTCCCGGGACATGCCAGAGCGCACGGACTTACACGTCCCGGCTGGCCTGGGAGTGCTCGGAGATCCCCCACAGGAGGAGCTGGAGGACGCTGCCGGCTCGCCCTGTTGCCACTGCGATCCTGACCTGGATGAGCGGCTAGAAAATGGATGAATGGGTGGATAGAGATTTTCAGACTCAATACTCGACTAAATGACTTGATGAGGTGGACATTTTTTGCAGTGTAGATAGATAACAATAACTTTTTCATATCAACGACCCCTAATTTAGTCCATATTAGAGCCACGGACCTCCATTTGATGAGATTTTGTCTCTCGGACCCAAATCTGAGAATATTTTTATTGTCAGATATGATTTTGTCCAGAATTCCATGACTGTCTGTATTGTAGGTAGAGAGATAACAGAGAAACTATGATCAAAACAGTCATTCTTCTACATTCTCTAATTGTGTTCACTTCTTGTAAATGAAATAATGGTGAAGTTTAACAATTCATCAATTTGCTGGTGACCCCCTGGAACCCCCTCAAGGACCCCTGGTGGTCCCCGGACCCCACATTGAGAACCTCTGGACTAGAACAATATACAATTAGCCTTCTGAATCGTGACCCGCCCACTCTTCAGATTTTGCCGAGCGATTCAGAGAGTCTGGTGTCGTTCTAGTCAGCGGCTTGTTCTCTCTCGGAGAAACAGTCGAGCCAATGAGCGCCTTTGTGGGCGGGACTTAAGTTTGAACAGTTGCAGCAGAATAGATTTGTTAAAATCAACCAATAAATTGATTAAATATAGCGCCCCCATCATTCCAATCAGTGTAATGTTTTAAACACCAGAAGACAGTGTCAAAATGTTTCGTCCTTCCAAGTTTCGTCAAAATCGAGCCAGTAGCGTCTGAGAAATCACATTTGAGTTTAAAATTTTAATCTCTAATTATAGCGCCCCCATGTGGATAATCAGTGTAATTTGTAAGGACAGCTGGGTGTGTGAGGCAAGTTTTGTGTCAATCGGACTTGAGCTTTAATTGTAGCACCCCATCAGGCCAATCAATGTAATTTTTTAAGTGTGAAGGTGCATCATCTGTCCAAGTTTTGCAAAATCAGACCAGATATCGGAGATATCACATTTGATGTGAGCCCTCTCTCTTTCTCCAAGTCTTTCCTGTTTTCCTGCTCTGCTCTACTGTGATCTATCCAATAAAGGCAAAATGCCAAAAAACAAAAATAACAAAAGATGATAGCGATTTAGCCAACCTGAGCCGCTCAGGCAGGTCGATCCAAGGCCAAAGCCCGGTCCACTCTGGTCTTAAGGCAAGACTTTGGCTTATAGGGGGTAAAAATGTCTGTGATATATAGCTTGGAACCAGACCCAGCGTTGCTTTAAATGTGATTAGTAAAATCTGAAATTGAAGATTAAAAGATTTGGTTTGTTTGTACCACTTAAAACCCTAGATGAACAAACTGGAGACGTGAAAGACAGACTTTGGGTTGATGGACCGTACACAAAGAGGTCCAACCGCCAAACCATGGGAAGTACTTCTCGCACTTCGTATTGATCGGGCCCCCTTTACCCATTACCCATCACCCATCCCCCCCCCCCCCACCGCATGGGGTCCCCGCATTAGTATTGACGGAGCAGTGGAGATCTCTCACCGGCGAGTCCGGAGAGCCGTCGCCATGCCCTTTCCAAAGAGCCGATGAGATTAAGGGATATTTTACGAGCCTCCTCTCCATACCGCAGTGCCGTGGAGAAGACCCGAAGCGGCGTCATAAGATTTCAAATGAGCTCTTCCCGGCCTCGAGAGCGAGAGAGAGAGAGTTAGAGGGTCACTTTCCGGCGTTAATGTCCCCCCCCCCCCCCCCCCCCGAAGGCCCTTACTGGTCATCGGATCCCATAAAGTACCCCGGCGGATGCGAGCCGACCGGGGGCCCGAATGAGGATCGGCGTTCGCTTTTACTACGACTTGGCATCCGAGTTCTATTGTTTTAGCGTGAAATTAATACCGCGGAGGAACCCCAGCCCCCCCCCCGGCTTTCAGAAGGATTCGATTTCGCCCGATCTCTCCCGACGGCTGCGAGCTGTAAATAACGTGTTTATGGGGAATCGGGGCGCTTTCAGAGAGCGGAGGCCCCCGCCACGGAAGAGAATTGGGAGGGAAAGAGAAGAGAACTGGGAGTGGTGAGGGAAAGGAAGAATGAGGTAAGGAGCTAAAAAAAAAAAGGGAGCGCTCGGTCGGTGGACTTGGCGGAACTTTGGAGAGTCCTTGACCTCGCTTGCGAAGGGGTCGAGTTCCCTGCATTAGCTTCTGGTCGGGACGAGGTAATGAACAGTCACATCGTGTAAGGGCTTTTCAGAAACTGGGCCACGGGGGGAGGAGGTGGGGGGTGGGGGGGGTTCGCTCAACACCTTGAACCAACCCCAGGAAAAGAAAGGATCGAATCAACGGAGGTGGGTAGAGAGCCGGTTGACAGGGCCGTCCTCCCCCGTCTCTGGGCCAAGGTGAGTCCCGCCGGCGGGTCGAAATAAAGCGTCTGGAGTTCTTAGAAACATTAAGGAGCAAAGGGAGGCGGAATCAGACAGCAGCAGACAGCCGGGGCCCTTTTCCTCCGTCTCTTTCTCTTTCTCCGTCTCTCGCTCTATCTCTATCTCTTTCTCCCTCTCTCTCTGCAAACAACAGCCCCACTTTGTTGTATAAAATATGAGATGGGTGTTGGGAACGGCGGGATTTTTTTTTTTTTTTTTTTTTTTTTTTCTTTCCCGCTCGCTGTCACACCAGAGATTTTTGAATTCATGACATGGGCCCGCATAATGGGTTGCAGGGGACATGCAAAGTGAAAGACAGCCAAAGAAAAGAAAGCGACAGAGAGAGAGAGAGAGAGAGAGAGAGAGCGGAAAAGTAAACTCATTTGCAAGGGGACTACACTTGTAATTAAATTTCAAGCTAAAAGCCCCGTTCATCATGCGCTCTCATTTGCATCCCTCTTAAATATTCATGAATTTATTTTGCATGAGCAGGCACAGTGTCTACACATGAGACGTCACCCGTGATTTGCCAAAAAAGAAAAAAGCAATATTTAATAACAATTTGTTCTGATCTGTACTACAGATAGAATGTTCGAGATGTGCTTTTTTTTTTTTTCTCGCTACAGATACAGCATTACAGATGTAATTGACATCAACTGGACTTACTTACAGGATTGCATTGCAGTTTCAAAGCGTTGCACTCATTCATTTCTTTAGGGCTACAAGCACATTTCATACCCTGTTTGTGTATTGTGTAGAATAATACAAGCAATCAAGGGGAGGGGGTGGGGTTGCGGCTGTTTTTCTGAGAGATCACAGCAGTGCAAACATCAAAACACGCCCTCGTATAGATCGAATTGATCCATCCTGCAATATGTACTCATGTGTTGCCATGGTTATATCATTTCTCACTCGATCTAATATGCCTTCATAAGAATCTAATGAGCCTGGATTGATTTCTTTAGTCGTAGGGAATTAAAAAAAAAAAAAAAACAGTATTGCAGGTTTTCTAGCAGGTGAGGAGCGAACCTAGATGGGATCACATGGGCTGTCAGAGGCAGAAGGAACGGGGATCCCGTTGTTGGAGGCCTCTGCGTTTTAATAAATCACCAAAGTAAATGCTTTGTGTTTCGGCTTAAATGCCGCGGCTATTAGCGTCACGCCGAGGACGGGGGGGGAAGCATCCGACACGACAGCACTCCGCTGCATATTTAACGTCGTGGGACCGGGGAGGGGGGGGGGGGGATCGCACACCGTAAATAAGTCAAAAACAAAGAGGAGTGTGTGTGTGTGTGTAGGGAGTGGGGGGGGGGGTGTACACAAGAGAGAGACAGACACAGTCGGAGGGAGATTATCCGTGGCTAAAAGTGTAACAATGCGTCTCTGTTCCAAGTTGCATAATTCAGAAGCACATCCCATCCTGTCGTGTCTCTGTTCTGCTTCGCTTCAGGGCCGAGTCCTGAGACACTTCGGCTCGGATTCTCCCGGATTGAGACATCATCGCGCAGAGACGGAGAGAGGAAGAGAGAGAGGGAGAGAGAGAAGAAGAAGAAGAAGAAGAAGACGCCCCGGCCTCCGTTTTGCTCGGGCCGCTCGTCGGAGCAAAATCACGGTTTCCGTGTTTACGGCGCAGAGAGAGAGAGAGAGAGAGACGTTTTTTCCCAGAGCGCACTTTGCATTTTAATGAGGGGGAGGGGGGGGGGGGGCGTCGGGCTCCTGCATGCTAAGTGCACATTAAGGCGGCGCTGTGGGGGGTGGGGGGGGGGATACGTCACGGTCAAAGTGGAGCGCAGCCCTCTTCAAATTTTAAAGCGAACAAAAGCTGGAAGTTTTAGGGGTGGGAGGGGAGGGGGGGCTGGGGTAAGAAGATGTTGTGATGGTTTCTTTTAGTCGCATGGGAGGTGGAAGTGACGGGGGGGGGGGGGGGGGTCTGTTTTGAGGGATGACGGCGGGTGGGGGGGAGGCGGGTGGAGGAAGAGGGGGGAAGAAGAGTTAGATTTCATGGCTTCTTTAATACTTTATTGTGATGCTGATTGTAGCTGAGGCTGAAGATGGCCGGGTGGGGCGGAGGAGGAGGAGGAGGATGAGGATGGGCGATGAGGAGGAAGTCACACACACAGATACACACACACACACACACACACACACACACACAGCAAGAGTTAGTACAGATTAGGGATGGGACGATATATCGGAAGTCAATATATCGATATTGTAATGTTTTATAACATTACTCATAATCTGTTATAAAGCTTTTTCATTTAAGTGGTAATGAAAAAGCTTTATAACAGATTGTAAGTAATGTGTTTATCATGTTATAAAACATTATAACTGTCTATGCATGATTATAACTATACTTACAATGCATTATGATGGCATTACAATGTGTTATAAGTATGATTATGTATTATAGACACTGGCTTCATAGAAAGTGTTACCGTTTTTTCTAGTTGTAATTTACCTCCTGCATATATCCAGTGTTAGTGGTAGATATCAGTAATTGAGAACTTCCAGGAATTGGAAGGTCAAGTACATCTGAATTCAAGAAACTTATTAAGAAGTGCGAAGTCATATGAAGTCTTATTAATCTTATTTCAACGGGGTGCCATTAGTGTCAGATAATCCCACTCGTTTGCATGGAAGTTTCTCTCATTTCAGGAATTTTCTAGAAAAAAGTTTCACAATTTTGAAACTTGAAGGCAGAAAATGGCAAATCGCTTCACTAGAGATAAGATAATGAGCGTTGATATAAAAAAAAACTCTTTCAAAAAAACAGTATACATGAATTCATATACATTCATGTGTATATATTAATGATATATATGATTAATGTTCGTTCTGTGCCATGCATCAAAAAGAAAAACCAAAACGACAACAAGATAAAAAATGACCCAATTCTTTCTGCAGCCTTCTCTTCTGTCTCTCTTCTGTCTCTCAGCGCTGGTGTTAACTTCCTGGTCGAGTTCCTGGTTGGCGTGGCGACAGCGTTGGCACACGCCAGCTCCGCTCAGGCTCAAGCCAAATCCTCTCCGGAGCGCCGGGAATCAAACCGACACCGATTTGTCCTGTCGCCCGGCGGGAGTCAAACCGCGGCTGACAGTATCAACCGTTTCCCGGGGCTGTGACAGTTGTCAGCGCCGTGGCGGAGGAACACATTAAAGGAGTAGTTCACCCAAAAAATGAAAAAATCCTGTCATCGTCTACCTCCCCCTCATGCCAAACGAAACACAGGTGAAATTTGTTAGTCCATGTAACACACAGGGAGGCTGCCGGCACAACTTGGTAGCAGCCTTCTCCAAAACAACTGAAGTCAATGGGGACCTGTTCTTTAGAGTTCCAAAACAAAAACAGCCAATCACACTGTGAATAGAAAGACCTATACACCATTATTTGTTGCAAATCAATCAGCTGTAGTTCAGATTTGCACTAAATGATGGTGTAAATATACTGTAGGTCTTTTTGGAACTCTGAAGAACTGGTCCCCACTGACTTGGAATGCATTTCTGCTGCAAAATTCAAGTGTTGCTTTTGCTAAATCAGGAAGTGTGAATAGGGCTTTACTGTAACAACGGCAACCTGTCAGACAGCGTCAAGCCGAGGTTGGTTTTTGAAAGCTAATACCAACATTTTTGGATTGAAGCCAATATTTTGATATTGATTATCCACTATCTTTCGATTTGACCATTTTCATGCCAAAAAAAACCCAACAAAAGTACAAACATTCAGTGTTTCCACCAGAATTTTACTCTAATCAGGGTGGAAAAGCCTCTGGAACTGCATTTAGACCATGATGAAATTCTTTAAGGTGGATCTTTCAGGTGGATAAGGCACCATCATACTGAGATAACAACCGCAGAGTAAAGAACTGGTCCCCACTGACTTCAGTTGTTTTGGAGAAGGCTGCTATGGAGTTGGTGCTGGCAGCCTCCCTGTGTGTTATATGGACTAACTTCACCTGTGTTTCAACTGGCATGAGGGGGAGGAGATGATGACAGAATTTTCATTTTTGGGTGAACTATTCCTTTAAAGCCCAAGCACATGTTGTTGTCTCTGTTTGATAATGTCTAGGAATGTTCATATCAGGCCGATATTGGGTTTTTGTCGAATAATTGGACAGCATCCACCTCTGATATGATGGAGGTTCCTCCCTGACCACAGCTAGTCGATATTTTCTTTATTTCTTTCAATCAGATGTCTGACCGGAGAAATCATTCCATTGTGGTGTGGGAGGATTTTCCTCAACAGTCTGTAAAACCTGCAGTGAAAACCTGCCTCACTCTGCCTTATCCACCTGAAAGATCCACCTGAAAGAATTTCATCATGGTCTAAATGCAGTTTCAGAGATGAGAGTAAAATTCTGGTGGAAACACTGAATGTTTGTGCTTTTGTTGGGGTTTTTTGGCATGAAAATTACTAATCAATATCAAAATATTGGCTTCAATCCAAAAATATTGGTATTGGCTTTCAAAAACCAACCTCGGCTTAACCCTATCTGACAGGTTGCAGTTGTTACAGTAAAGCCCTATTCACACTTCCTGATTTAGCAAAGCAACACTTGAATTTTGCGCCAGAAATGCATTCCAAACCTTCCTCTATAGATTCCACTTCTGCCTCCATTTTTTTGAAGAACACAAAGAAGGAAAGGAAATTGCGAACGAGTGAATTTGTGTGTGAGTTCGATTCTCATGGGATTACTATTAAAGGGTTGACCTCTGTCTTCACTACAATACAGTAGGTAATTTGCGCTGAAATCTTTGCTTTACAAATTACAGACATGGCAGATTTAAGATATTTTCTTAAGTTTATTTGTGGGGAATTTTGACTTTATTAGACAGTTTAAAGTTGAGAGACAGGTAAGATTGGACATTGGACATTGCTGTGACATGGTACTCGCCTTAGTCACAGTCTCGTTAAAATAAATCAGTTTCAATTTGACTTTTTTGACTATTAATTCATGCTTGCGGTAAGGTGTACTGAAAACAGCGCAGAATTTAACATTAAAAACACTAAAATCTTGTTTACTTGGGTGCCATCTTGGTAACACACCCTGGGCAGTTAAGTAAGACTCCTGACTCTTTGAATGGGGAGTCGTCTATATATAAAGTTTTGACATACATACAATCATTTGCATTTCATATTTAGGAACACACACGCAAATTGAAACAAATTTTAACACTCCATGTTGTCTACAAAGGAAACATCCAAATTCATCCTAATAAAAAAGACATTGAAAAAAATAGAGCACACCGCTCCCATTTCTACCTATGAGGCAGGCGTCCAATTAGGTCACCTGGTCAAAGGCTCAACCAATGACAGCTGGTGTGTCACCTGGTCAGAGACATCACATATCCCAATACACAGACGCATCAAGATCTAATGCATTCTTCTTAAAGATCACAACATTTTACTCAACATTATCCCAGTAAGAAAAAACGGTAACACTTTAGATTAGGGAACACATATTAACTATTAACAAGTTGCTTATTAACATGCATATTAGTAGTGTTTTGGTTCATTATTAGTCATTACAAACCACTTATTAGCACCTTATTTTGCATCGTATCCATAATCATATTCTACAAGTATAGCCCATTAACTATGGCTTTTCCCTCAAGCATCCTAATTAGTGCTTACAGTCAGTAAAGAAGTTTTTGCACATGAATTGGGCTTTTAGTCTGCTTTGCTCAGTATGAGGCTTATAAGGTGCTAGTATCACATATTATTGAGAGAGATTATTAAACTATTGAGGGAAAACCCATAGTTAAAAGTTAGTGTTCCCTAATCTAAAGTGTTACTGAAAAAACATATACAGTCCATACACTGTAGTCCAACACAGCTTGATTAACATGATTAAAGACAGTAGGCTGAAACCATCATAATGACATATCAACATACAAGTTGAAAAATTGAATTTATTCCTATCAGAGGCGCCTGAATCTAATCTAAATAAGCTGGGAATGGAAAGTGGAGATACAGTAAAGAGATCTTGATACGTCTGTGTATTGGGATATGTGATGTCTCGGACCAGGTGACACGCCAGCTGTCATTGGTTGAGCCTTTGACCAGGTGACCTAATTAGTGACCTCATAGGTTTAAATGGGGCCGGTGTTTATGGCTTTTCATCTTTCTCAATTTTCTCTTTGATTCTGAGGGACTGACACCAAAACCTGTTGATGTTTTCGATTTTTTTTTTTTTTTTTTTTTTTGAAACTTTTTCTGCTGTCAAACTTCATTGCAGCTGCTGGAAATATGTATTTTCAACTTGGGAAGAAAATCCTTTATCTGAAAGTCAACAAACTTGAAATCTGTACAATACGACAGATCTCCTTGGTGTACATGACATGCTCATAATTTATTCATAAAGAGTGGATGGACCTATAAGATAGAGGGGCTACTGTCCCCTACATCTGCCATGTCAGACAAAACAATATGTATTTTTACTGTATATGTTGTGACTGAGAGATGACATTCATTCTGAAAACACGCGCGTCTTCTTCATTAAGCGTTTGTTTTCTCCGACATCCCAACCTCTCATTCTCTTGCAGAAAAAAAAAAAAAAAAAAAAAAGAAAAAGTAGTGCCTCTCTTCGGCAATTGTCTTCGCTCTACCCAGAAGCGATATGTTCGTCCTGAATACCAAGACGCTTCATTATCTTTCGGGGGGGGGGGGTGGCGAATGAACAATCCGCGTTTTAGATGAGATTTTTTAAAAGGAAAACAAATTGCCGGCGGTGAGTGTGTGTGTGTGTGTGTGTGTGTGTGTGAGCGACGGGGCTCAAGGTGAAGTGCCGGTGAGGCAGGGGAGGAGTGGGGGGGGGGGGAGAAGAAACCTGTATTTCCCTCCTTTTTTTTTTTTTTTTTCTCCGCCATGTGTTTCGCCTGGAGGAATATCACACACGATTTAACCCCTGAACCACTGGGGGGGGGGGGGGAGAAAGTGTGGGTGTGTGTGTGTGTGTATGTGTGTCATTCACAGAGAGGTTATGTCCACCTTCCTTATTGCTTGCTTTTGTTTAATCCTCAGTGACAGGCCGGGTGTATATATCGCTGACTTTTTGGAGCGGTTGGAGATTACTGCGGGTCAGAAGGGGAAAGTTGAATCCGCATTGAGATAGCGATCTGTGGGGCTGTTATTGAAATGGGGCAGGTCTGTAGATTTGCAGGGACTGACAGAGGTCAAAGGTCAATGTGGGGTTAAGCACCTCGCATTCCTTTCCGCATACATCTGTAAATTTAGAGTGGAAGTCTGTAAGATGCGTTTTCTTTTGGGGTTTTTTGGGGTTTTTTTGTTAAAGGGATAGTTCACCCAAAAATGAAAATTCTGTCATCCATATAACACACAGGGAGGTTGCCAGCACCAACTCCATAGCAGCCTTCTCCAAAACAACTGAAGTCAGTGGGGACCAGTTCTTCAGAGTTCCAAAAAGACCTACAGTATATTTACACCATCATTTAGTGCAAATCTTAACTACAGCTGATTGATTTGCAACAAATAATGGTGTATAGGTCTTTCTATTCACAGTGTGATTGTTTGGCTGTTTTTGTTTTGGAACTCTAAAGAACTGGTCCCCATTGACTTCAGTTGTTTTGGAGAAGGCTGCTACCAAGTTGTGCCGGCAACCTCCCTGTGTGTTATATGGACTAACAAATTTCACCTGTGTTTCATTTGGCATGAGGGTGAGTAGATGATGACAGAATTTTCATTTTTGGGTGAACTATTCCTTTAATTTGTCTCCATCTTTGGTATCTTTGGAGCTAAGCGCTCACTGCTGTGGTGCTTCTTCACCTGTCAATCAAACTGTATGTAATGCAATTCGATGTGTGGTGATTTTTAGTTTTTTTATTTCTTTTTATTTCTTGAAAATGTTTTTTTATTGAGACTTGTTACATGTGTTATATGTCTTGTTATATATGTTATGTTTTGTTGTGTGTGGACCCCAGGAAGAGTAGCTGCTACGTTAGTGGCAGCTAATGGGGATTCGAATAAATGAATAAATAAGCAAATAAACAAATACACAGTGTGTCCAGTACTGTGATGTCCTTTTCCTTGGATTTTTCTGTTGATGCAGTTTGAGTTTCTCTTTTCTTCGTCTGTTCAGCCATGGTGGCTGTCACTGCTCACGCTAACTACCCAGTTCTTCTTCTTCTGTTTGTTCCAAGCAAACAGGAAACGGAAAAAAACGCATCACTTCCTGTGCACCAGAGGATTTTTTCCCGGGAAAGAGCTACCAGACTCCTACCAGAAAAGCTTTCATGAACTGGATATAGGTTGAATCACTATTGTGTTAGAGCAATCAATGATAGAAAGTAGCAAAACAGACATTATTTATGTGAAAATGGCTATTTTCACTATGGAAATCTGAATACTGCATCATAAACTGGCAACTATCATTAAACGGACATAGCAGTGAACAGCAGCTTACAGGTTTTCTGCCATTGTTTTGAAACTATTCATGTTTTCAACCTATTTCATCACCGGTAATAACGAACAAAACCGCACAACTCTCCTTTGAGGCCGTTGCATGTTGGATGATATTTGAAATATGATGTATTTACCTTGCCATATGAATGATTTACGGCACCCATTGTTGAAACACCGTCACCCTACTGCTGGCTTTGTTTACGCTGGACTTTATCAGTGAAGGTATTTTTTTCACTCTGAAATTGGAAAATTCCATGAAGCTGATTTTCCATCTAAAAGCTGAACTATTCAAGATACATACAGTAGATGAATACACCCTGCCATCGCCAGAAACTCTGAAAGCTTTAGCTGCGTTTGCTCTGGAAGAACAGCGCCCTCTTCCTGTTTTGCGCCGTAAAGCAATCCAGCAGATTTCCCGCCAAATCCGACCCGGTGGAGAAACGATCAAGTATACCCAGCTGTAGCCTGCGGAACGGGGCGGGGCTATAGATCGAACCTGTAATCCCGCCCATTGATGATTTCATTGGTTTAGAGGTCGAAACAGGGCGGGACTACAGATCGCCTGTAATCTAAACCAGTGGTGGAAAGTAACTAAGTTGTAGTAACTGCACCCACACCGTCATTGTCATCACACATCTGGAAGGGCCTCGCATCCTGTGTGTGAGCCTCTTCCCTGATAACGGATCAGGAAAGTGGATGGAAAGTGGTTGGATCGTAAAGGAGGCCACTGACCTCTTGGTAAATCACTCCATTTTCACCCTAAGAGCTGGTATCAAGGACCAGACCTGGTAAATAACCATAAAACACCAACGCTCAGCCCTGTCTTTGGTAATCCCCAAAGAGACAGAGAGTCTGAGATGACACCCATTGGAATGTTGCCAAAATCAAGAGAAATCTTTGATACAGACTCATGAAACCTTGGGTATCACATTGTGGTGGACTCTAATGTATATGACTAATTTTATGTGTAACTGTGTTTTATATAATAGTTACTTACGTTATTCAATTTCGTTATCTTTACATAGGGCTTCGATAGCCATGTTTGATATTAAAGTGTTCAGGAATTTGTGCTGAGTTTAATAATGTTAATGTTACGACGGTCAATTATATTGGATAGATCTGGGAACCAAAATTAGGGTTCCATGCATATGTAATGAGCCGTAAAACTAGACATGCCAGCCCACGCACACACCCCTCAACTGATCACAACAAAACCAAACACACACATTTCCAATGCGGATTTCATGCACTTTACGTGGTCGCGACACGTGTGCTAACGGAGTCGGACAACAACTTTGTTCCAAAGTTTGTCTCCCATGACGGACTCAACTGCATCATCATCATCAAGCCAAGTAGAAAGCCTGTTTCATCCTAAACACTGAAGAGAGCCTTGCTGCCTGCCTACCTGCCTGACAAATACACACACACACACAGACACACACACACCAGCACGTGTGTCTGTGTGTCCTGCCTGCTTCGCTACCTTCGCTGGTGTCGTATGTACTGATCATTGACCGCTGGGCATCATATCATACATCACACATAGCTATTCCATTACATTCACACATCTCACACACTTTATTACGGCTCCCTATAGTTCTAGTAGCCTAACCAATCAGTTATTCAAAGATTCATTTGAGTTTTCCAGATAGTTATACTGTCGCCCCTTTATTCCTATCTTGCCGACTCATGTCTTCCACTGCTCATCTTCCATGATTGTGTCTGCTGAAATGTTGGTTTAACTATCAGTATTGCATATTTACATGATCATCTATTCCTATTGCCATTGATTCATCACAATTCATAGGTATACCTCTTGTATATACTGTACTACATTCACTTGTATTTACCTGATTATTGAGTGTGCTTTAGTTTAGTAATAAACATATTATCTTGCATAAAGTCACCTCCTGTGTTCATTGTGTGGGTTTAAATTCAAACATGCCGAGAGTTCACTCCTTTAGATGAGACCTGTTGATGCTGTCTGTTATCTGGTGCCCCGTTCTTAATTCTCATTGAAGCTAACTCTACATTATATTGATATCAGACACCATTAATACCTATCACCACTACAAAGTACATTTACTCAAGTACTGTACTCAAGTACAATTTTGAGATACTTGTACTTTACTTGAGTATTTCCATGTGATGCTACTTTATACTTCCACTCCACTACATTTCAGAGGGAAATATTGTACTTTCTACTCCACTACATTTATTTGACAGCTTTAGTTACTTTTCAGATGGAGATTTGACACAATGGATAATATAACAAGCTTTTAAAATACAACACATTGTTAAAGATGAAACCAGTGGTTTCCAACCTTTTTGGCTTTTGACGTCTTACAAAAAGCAGTGTGTAGTCGGGTCACATTTCAGATGTCTATGAGTTGTTAACAGCTCCACCAAATAGTGATTTTTCCCTCTAAACCTCACATGGTTTCATTTCAATAAATGTTCAAATGATCCAATATTTCAGCAGAAATCAAAGATTAGAGAAAAAGTCCAAAAACTGAAAACAGATTTGTGTATCAGAACTTTGTTTTTTCTTCTTTCCTCTCCCATTAATCATCTCACGACCCCTCAGATTTATCTGGTGACCCTTTGGAGGGGCCCGACCCCTAGGTTGGGAACCACTGGACTAAACTAGCTAACTGTATATAAAGTAGTTCAAAGTAGCTCCACCTCCAGCAGCTACAACAGTAACATGCTGCTTACACACTGATGCTTCAGTATTAATAATCTAATGATGTCATATATAATAAAATATCAGTCAGAGGGACCAAACCACTACTTTTACTTGAATACTTTAACTACATTTTGCTGCTAATACTTATGTACTTTTTCTTAAGTAGGATTTTTCATGCAGGACTTTCACTTGTAATGGAGTATTTTTACATTGCTGTATTGGTACTTTTACTTAAGTAAAGGATCAGAGTACTTCTTCCACCACTGATCTAAACTAAGAATCCACTATGGTTGGAAACGAGGGTAGTAGTGGTTTCTTTACTTAACGGTAGTTATTCAGTTTAATTTCCTACCGTACATATATTCACAAACACCCTGTTGCATGTAAGTTAAGTCAATAACACCAGCAATTAAAATAAAATGTTTTTATGGTGGAACATATTTATTACCTTTTCGATTTTTTCCAAAGACAGTACAACATTACTTTTCACTCACTACAGCACTCACTATTCAAATCATCACAATGCACAACCGACAAGCATAGTTAACATCAAGGCTATCATTACTGGCTCGCTAGCTGCTAACGTTAGCTATAGATCGCTAGCTGCTAACGTTAGCTACAGATCGAACCTGTAATCCCGCCCATTGATGATTTCATTGGTTTAGCGGACGATTTCATTGGTTTAGCGGTCGCCCTGTAGCCCCGCCCCGATATGTAGCCCCACCCCGTTCTTAAGCCCCGCCCCTTTCTGTAGGCTGCAGCTGGGTGCTTCTCGAAACGACGGAAAAATGCAGCGTAGAGACCGGTTAGACGCTGCCAATCTTCTCAGCCATGTTCTTGCTTTGTTTTACGGCAATTACGCTAAAGTCTCGAAATGAACGCGGTAATGATTTGTTGATATTCTTTTAAAACTTAACACCTTTAAAACACCGAATCACAGCTGTCGAGACGGAACGAGATAGAACGACAAAGAGAAGAGAGAGAGGTCAGCGCCAGAGAAAGCGAGAAAGAACGGCGATTGGAAAAAACATGAAACAAAATGAAAACACCAAAAGAGAGATGA
>NW_027282042.1:0-102500 GCF_046629955.1 Centroberyx affinis | reverse complement strand
CTCTCGGACCCAAATCTGAGAATATTTGTATTGTTAGATATGATTTTGTCCAGAATTCCATGACTATCTGTATTGTAGGTAGAGAGATAACTGAGAAACTATGATCAAAACAGTCATTGTGTTAACTTCTTGTAAATGAAATAATGGTGAAGTTTAATAATTCATCAATTTGCTGGGGCCCCCCTGGAACCCTCTCAAGGACCCCTGGTGGTCCCCGGACCCCACGTTGAGAACCACTGGTCTAAATGCTGTTTCAGAGGCTTTTCCACCTGAAAAAAAAAAAAAAAAAAAAAATTCTGAGGGAAACAGTGAATACTTGGAATTTTTTGCCATGAAAATGGTCGAATTTAAAGATACTTACAGATACAAAATATCAGCTTCAACCCCAAAAAATATCAGTATTGATATCGGCATTGAAAAAACTTGCATCGGTCGAACTCTTGTGTGTGTGTGTAGGTGTGCATTGGAGAGAAAGAGACGGAGGGAGAGAGAGAGAGAGAGAGAGAGAGTCCACAGCACAGTACAGTATGTGCGTATGCAAGGCTTGCATCAGCATGCGAATGTGTTCGACAGGGTGTGTGTGTGTGTGTGTGTGTGTGTGTGTGTGTGTGTGTGCGCACGGGTTTCCGCGAACGCGTGGGCGTTGTCGCGAAAGTCCGAGTCTCTCTCTCTCTCTCTCTCTCTCTCTCTCTCTCTCTCCCTCTCTCTCTCTCTCTCTCTCTGCGAAAAACGTGTCACGCCGTTAATTCATGTGTGGGAAAAAAAAAAGGAAAAAAAAAGAGAAGGAGAAGAAAAACCTGCATCTTGAAAACTTCACAGTCACTTCTCGTCCTTCCTCCTCCTCCTCCTCCTCCTCTTCCTCCCCCCCCTCCTGATCTGTCCGTCCTCAGTAACTTGAAAGCACCCCCCCCCACCCCCGCCTCCAGTGGCCTTATTATTTCGCCCCATACGTGTTTGCGTATTTCCGTGGTTTAGCATTCGGAATCGTAATGGCCCTTTCTTTCTCTTTTTTTCTCTCTCTGCCTTTTTTTATTTATTTATTTATTTTTTTTAATGACAAGCCCCCGTCAATCACGCTAACTGACGGGGGGGGGGGGGGGGGGGGGGGGGCATTACCATAACATCTGTTTCCACTTGATCTTTTTTTTTTTTTTTTTTGTTCCAAGGCCATATGACACATTTTTCCCCTCGTGCGAAAAAAAAATCGCACTCTCGGTCAGCTCACGCTTTTAATGTCGATCGGGGTTTTTTTTTTTTTTTTATGGAAATAAGTTGGGAGTTGGGCCCCCTCCCCCCCCCCCCCACCGAAGTAGTGAAACTTGTTGAGAGTTTGCAAGCGGGCCCCAATTAAGACTAAGAACAGGAAGCCGGTAATTAAAGGGAAAACATTCGTACACACACGATTTGTTTACGCGAATATGTGCATATTTTTTTGTGTACGTTCGACGCCGTCTCTCTCGCTTTACATGCGTGTGTGTGTGTGATTTGTGCTCTGTGGGAGCTTGATTGCTCACATTAGTATACGTGTGTGTGTGTGTGTGTGTGTGTGTGTGTGTGTGTGTGTGTGTGTGTGTAGGCTCTCCTCCAGAGCGGGGATTAGCTAAGCAGCATCTGGATGCTCACTAATTGGCTCTTCTCTCCACACAACCATGAAAAAAAAATAGCACACCTCACCTCCCTGTGTTTGTGTACTAGTGTGTGTGTGTGTGTGTGTGTGTCACTGTGGCTCACACATAAAGTGCAGCTTGTGCCAGTAATTGGGGATTACCATGGTAATATGGTAAGCCATTCTCACCGAGAGAGAAAAAAAAAAAATCACAATTATGGCAGATAAATAACACGCAATTGTTAGAAATTTCTAAACGGTCACTCCTGGCACTTGCTGTGTTTATTGGCATCTCTTGTTGTGTTTTTTTTGTTGTTTTTTTTTCTTTTCTTTTCCCGCTGATTAAACTGGCTGTGGTGCTGCTATTGTCCTCCACTAAGTAGCATTGCCACTTAACAGCATAATGGGACCGCTGCCACTATTATTACTCACTAGTTGCTGCAATCAAGTGCTGTTAGCGAGGCTGGCTCTCAATCTGTCCAAAGGAAAGGCCAGGGTGGAAGGGAAGAGAGAGAGAGAGAGATGCGTTAAGAGTGGAGGACAGAGAGAGAGAGAGAGAGGTATAGAGACATAGACAGGCGACATGAAAATACATACCTGTCGTTCACTCAATGAAGTCACTGAATGACTCAATTAAGTACTGTATGTTTAGATATGTAGGCTGTATAGTATATGCAAAATATGTATAGTAATTGGATGCTTTCATTTCTATCAGATCTATTTCTGTCTCGCCTTCGCTTATATACTCTAAATTCTATCTATTTATCTATCTATATGATGGGGGAGGGTTAGTTAGAGAGAAATGCTATAAAATGACATGCTATAAAATCGCTTATATACTCTAAAATCTATTTATTTATCTATCTATATGATGGGGAAGGGTTAGTTAGAGAGAAATGCTATAAAATGAAATACTATAAAATCACTTATGTACTCTAAAATCTATCTATTTATCTATCTATATGATGGGGGAGGGATAGTTAAAGAGAAATGCTATAAAATTGCTTATATACTCTAAAATCTATCTCTTTATCTATCAATATGGTGGGGGGAGGGATAGTTAGAGAGAAAAGCTATAAAATCAAGGCAAAAAAACAGTTAGAGAGAGAGAAATACATACAGTAAATGTAGGTTTCGGAGAGAGAAACAGAGAGGTAGACGCTAAGTGGAGATGGTAGTACCAGTCATAACAGTAGTAGAAGGCCTGGCTATCCAATCAAGGCAGAGTCTGATGTTACGGAGCTGGCTGTAGCCCACGTCAAACCACATCTCCAAGCAATCCCAGTCACATAAACCTTTTTAAGGATTTACCCTCTGAACTGATCACCCGCCACCCCGTATCTCATTTCCACTGTGATTCCTCCTGACCCAAATAAGTCCAATGATCTATTTTGGTTTGTATTGCATGCCCCCCCACCCCCCCACCCCCCTCCACCTTTATTCTTCTCTCTATCTATTTCTTTATTAATCTGTCATCCATGCATGATCCTTTTAGGAAGAGCCTTCTCTGATTCGATTAGATGGGCTTTCATTATGGTAATGGTGGATTAGGCGATGGGGGAGATCAGTGGGGATGTTTGCGCCCGATGCTGCTGCCTCCGCTGCAACACAAAGGATCTATACATACACTGTATGGGCCGTTTGTATGTGTGTGTTTGAATATGTGTTATGGGGGGTTGAGAGCTGTGTGTGGGTGCATGTCATATATTTTGGCGGGGGAATCTGTGAACTGCCATTACTCGCTAATCTTTGATGTAAATGCCGCAAGCAGGACACATTTCAAATGGTATTAAGGCAATGAAGACTTTGACTCCTTCCATACACAGTGTAGCCTACATCAGTGGTTCTCAACGTGGGGTCCGGGGACCACCAGGGGTCCTTGAGGGGGTTCCAGGGGGTCCCAAGCAAATTGATGAATTGTTAAACTTAAGCATTATTTCATTTACAAGAAGTGAACACAATTAGAGAATGTAGACAAATTACTATTTTGGTCATAGGTTCACTGTTATCTCTCTACCTACAATACAGATAGTCATGGGATTCTGGACAAAATCATATCTAACAAAAAAAGTATTCTCAGATTTGGGTCCGAGAGACAAAATCTCATCAAATGGGGGTCCGTGGCTCTAATGTGAACTAAATTAGGGGCCTTGATATGAAAGTTGAGAACCTACAGTATGGTGTGGACTGCTAACACTGTAGAGAGAGTCAAGAGTGTTGCTGGCTAGCTAGCTAACTAACGGAGGAAACTTCATATGGTTGAAAAATACTGAGACAGCAATGGGTGGGTTAGCTTTGCATACAGTTAGCTAAACATTAGCTATCCAGCTAGTATTAACTAATCTAAGAATTCAAAGAAAAGTAGCTAGCTAGTTGTTAGCTAACAAACGACTAAGCTAACACACTAAAGCGGCTAAGCTAACAGTCGTGGTTAGACAGCCTGAAGGTGTCGCTGACTTAGGGCTGGGCGATAATTCAATATTATCATTTATCGTCTTTCAGTGGAATCATATCATGATGATATGAAGATATTTTGATATCATGACACACATTTCTGCTGTCTAAATTGATGATGACAAGCAAATTTAACTCTGAAAAAATGAGGTATGGTTGAAATATTATTTGAATATTTCTGTTTTGTTTGACATCACACCTAACATCACCATTTGGTTCAATGAGATGAACATTCATTTGGTTATTTAACATGATTTTGCATACATGAACCATATCGTGATATATATTGATATCGAGAAAATTCCTTATGATTATCATGATATTGATTTCAACCACATCGCCCAGCCCTACGTTGACTCAAACATGGCATAAAAATGTTGGGTTGACGACAACCTTGTCAACTTCACTTCATCAAAGTCTTATTTTCAGTTTGGGAAAAAAAGACTTTGACCATTTGTTTTGCATTGCGTGCTCAAAAAAAAAAAAAAGCCCAGCTCTATTGCCCTGCCTCTCAGCCCGGAAACAACACATATGTTTTTGTGTTTTTTAATCTTTTTTTTTTTTTTTATGTCAGGAGAAATCCTACCTCTAAGTGGAATTCATTAATATTCCTAATGGGAGGTCCATTGTCCTGATTGCCTGACCTGGTGAACAAGGCCAGGCCTCTGGAGCTGGGGGAGAGCTTTGCCTCAGCCATAATGCCAGTAAGTCTACACTCAACACTCTCACTCTCTCTCTCTCACACACACACACACACACACACAGAGCCATGGTCCAATTCCACCACCGCAATTATCAAAGTGCCCCTCAACCTCCAAATTGAGAAATACATCTTAATTCAGTCAAATGCCATTTCAGTGACGGAGGCCAGTGCGTTGCCAGATTATGGATTAGAGTAATCCTGAGGGACCTGGATGGGTGGGCGGGTGTGTTTGGGTACGAGAGGAGGAGATTTCAATCATTCAATCAAGCTAACGTCGCTGAGGTCCGGGACCTTTTTCCTCCCAATAAACAAAACAATCATAAAAACAGGCTTAGGATTGTTGCTGATGCTGCTTTTTTTTCCTGTCTGACAAGAATAGATTGGCAAACTGCCACCCGAAAACGATAGACTGATCCTTTCACATAATATCCCCCAAATTCCTCCATGCCCCATTGCTGGTCACTGTGTCACCTTAACCATTACTCTCTGGACTGGGATGGAACAATTGTAAAAACGCACAAATCTATATTATTTAGTTAAATGTAATAAATAAAATGTTCTTAAATTATTAATTGATTTTTTTAAAATATTAAGTAACAATGCAGCGTTTTCCCTTTGGTAATTAAAGAATCCACCATGAATGTAAAATGGAAGGAAAAAGGCAGAAAGAGGTAAAGAGAAAATAAGTCAATCGAGTAAAAGAAAGAGAGAGGTATACTATAAATGGAGAGTAGTACTAGTAGTAATAGTAGTAGAACAAGGCATTTCAATATTTTCAGTTCAATAAATCACTATGTAATTAAAGCCAGCTGTACTTTGAGAGTACAAAAATGTCATCGGTCCCTGTAAATCACAGGAATAGTAATGATGTTATTAATTATTACTCATTATTTATAACCAGAGGTGTGACCAAGTCAACTTTGCTCAAGTCTCAAGTCAGTCTCATGACTTGAGGCACAACTCTCAAGTCAAATCCAAAGTCTATATGTAGATTACCAAGTCAAGTCCAAGTCAAGTCCATGTCATTAATGTCAAGTCTCAAGTCTAAATGTAGAACAGCAAGTAGTCAGAACAAATCAAGAGTCCAGTATCAATTTAATATCTTAAAGAAAACTAAATATCTAGGACTTTTCAATGCAATATGGTTTTAATAGGATACAAACTTGGTAAGAGCATCATGAGTTTGATTTCTATAATCAGTTTCAACTTCAATAAATTCAATCATTCCATACAAATTCAGAAAACAGAATTTAAATTCAATCGTCTGCTGGAACAAATCTCATCACTTTCAATCAAAGTAATTTACACAAACACAAGATCTCAAGTCAAGACTTTAGAAACCTTTTCAAGTCACCAGAACCCAAGTCAAAATCAAGTCCCAAACCACCAGAATCCAAGTCAAGTCCCAAGTCAAAGTCAAGTCCCAAGCCACCAGAACCAAAGTCAAAGTCAAGTCCCAAGTCAAAGTCCCAAGTCACCAGAACCCAAGTCAAAGTCAAGTCCCAATCCACCAGAACCCATCAAGTCAAATCCCAAGTCACCAGAACCCAAGTCAAAGTCAAGTTCCAATCCACCAGAATCCAAGTCAAAGTCAAGTCCCAAGCCACCAGAACCAAAGTCAAAGTCAAGTCCCAATCCACCAGAACCCGTCAAGTCCCAAGTCACCAGAACCCAATTCAAGTAAAGTCTCAAGTCTTCTCTTCATGCATCAAGTCAAGTCCCAAGTCACCAGAACCCCTGATACATCGGGGATCTAGGACATTTCAATGCAATATGGTTTTAATAGGATAAAAACTTGGTAAGAGCATCATGAATTTGATTTCTAGAATCAGTTTCAACTTCAATAAATTCAATCATTCCATACAAATTCAGAAAACAGAATTTAAATTCAGTCATCTGCTGGAACAAATCTCATCACTTTCAATCTGAGTCATTTACACAAACACAAGATCTCAAGTCAAGACTTTAGAAACCTTTTCAAGTCATCAAAGTACAAGTCAAGTCCCAAGTCACCAGAACCCAAGTCAAGTCAAGTCTCAAGTCACCAGAACCCAAGTCAAGTCTCAAGTCACCAGAACCCAAGTCAAGTCAAGTCTCAAGTCTTCGCTTCATGCATCAATCAAGTCTCAAGCAATTCAAACTGTGACTCGAGTCCCCACCTCTGTTAATAACTTTATTATTATCACTAGTGATAAATAACCAGTAGTGTAGCTTATTACTGTACTGTAATCTCTCTCTCTCTCTCTTTCTGGACAGGCTTCAGACGTCAGATTACATCACTGTCTCTCACTCTCTCTCTCTGTCCCACTTACAGTAGCTATTTTCCCTCTTCTAACAACTCCCCCCTCCTGCTCTCTCTCCATTATTATCCGACTGTCGCCCTTTTTTTTTCCTCTCTTTCTCCTATCCCGTGTCTATCTCTCGTTCTCTCTCACCCTGCTCTCTCTTTTCCAATCGAACGGCTGCTTTATCGGCGCGACACGTGGGGGTCCCGTACGAGGGGAACTTAACATGTCCTCTTCCCTCCACGTCCCATCGCTCCTCCTAGTCCTCGTGTTCGGGGGCCCTCTGAAACGACTAGCGTAGTTAACATGGAGTCACTTAACGCCCACGCCGAAAATGTGAGATGTGGCCGCCTGCCAGCCTGTCAAACTGTCTGACGGAAAATGAGATTCACAGTCGGGGGGGTGTGGGGGGGTAGAAAAGGGGGACGAAAAAGCGTTGATTTGAGTTGGACAGGGTGACAAGCCGATAGAGAGCGAGAGAGCGCTCCCTCTGTGACCTGCTAGCAAATGAGAGAAGGAACAAGGACGAAATCTACTATTTTTTGACATCAGAATTACCACCTTTCCGCGTGACTGGGTCTTTATAGCCTTTTTTTTTTTTCCTGTCTTTCACCAGAAGTGACAAGGCGTACTTTTGCAGGGCGCAGCATGGATTACACCGGGTTTTTTTTTTTTTAAATCGGGGGGGTAACAAAGGTGAGTAAAAAAAAAAACAGGCCAAGAGGAGTCGTAGCCTTTCCCATCTGTCCCATCTCTCTCTGTCTCTCTCTCTCTCCCCCCCTCGCTTCCCATGCTCGCTCGCCCCGAAACCGTCGGGGGGCCGAAGAGACGTGGGGCGAAGGTACGCGGTGTCGCCGTGTCAGTCCCGACCTTTCTGTACCCTCCTCCTCCTCCTCACAGTAGAGATGATGTTGGCGCCTCGCCGACCCCCCCACACCCCAAACACACACACACACACACACACACACACTTAAACATGCCCTCTCCCCTCTTCCAACAGCTATGGCAAAGTCCCTGCATCCTGATATCATTTGTCACCAAAACGTCCCCACGGAGCGCTTTTATTTTGAAAGAGGAGCAGAGGGGGGAAAACGTTTGATTCATCAATATGGAGAAGTAAAGTTTGTCATAGGGCTGGGCGATAATTCAATATTATCGTTTATCGTCTTTCAGTGGAATCATATCGTGATGATATGAAGATATTTTAATATCGTGACACACATTTCTGCTGTCTAAACTGATGATGACAAGCAAATTTTACTTAAAAACTCTCATAAAATGAGGTATGGTAGGAATATTATTTGAATATTTCTGTTTTGTTTGACATCACACCTAACATTACCATTCGGTTCAATGAGATGAACGTTAATTTGATTATTTAACGTGATTTTGCATACATGAACCATATCGTGATATATATTGATATCGAGAAAAATCCTTATGATTATCTTTCATATCGCCCAGCCCTAGTTTGTCACCTTTTCTTTAGACCTTTTTTAACTGAACATCACAGCCTTTTTTTGACAGTCAATACACCACAAAACAACCAATATCATTTTTTCATTTTTCATTATTTCCATACACTATATGAGGATGAACACATATGCCATCCATCACTAACTGGATCTCTGCGATTTTGGACGTCGGACGCGACCTGAATGCAACACTAACAGACAGTGAACGCAACACTAACAGACAGTGAACTCAACACGGGTTGCTTTCAGCGCTTTTTCAAAGGAGACATTCCCTCCACAGCTGATGGCTGTATAGTGGAGCTTGGCAGCTGAGAGGGAATATCGGTCCTGAACGCTTCACTGGTGTGATTTTTTTTCTCTTGTTAAATAGAGCTTCCAGATAGATTTCGGCTGGATCTTTGCTCTCCGTGATCATGATAGAACTGATCACATCAAATTTGGACTCACTGTTATCTCGCCTGCCTTTCTGCCTCTTTATCTCCCCACTCCTCCACTGCTGCTGCAGCTTCTTCTTGCATGTTTTATAGGGGAAATGAAAGAGAAATGACTATTATCTTGTGCGACTTGGGCAATACCGTTCCTTTTTCCAACCTAGAATAGAGGCACACACACACACACACACACGCATATATTTATATATCCATGCAAATATATGCACGCACATATGGAACAAATTAGCAGTGATGGAACCACCACTTCACATCATCGCTGCTATCTTCTTCTCTGACAGCAACCAGCTGTGTGCACACACACACACACACACACAGGATATATGATACTCTTGCTAGGCTTGTTAAAAGGTGTGTGTTATGGAGAGAGGTTTCAAGAGTGTGTGTGTACATGCAACCAAGGCTTTTCCTCTTATCATTCACAAATACATCAGTGTAAAAGACCATGCAATTCACTCCTTAATTGTCTGAAGCGCTTTTTAAAACTCTCTCTCTCTTTCTCTCTCTCTCTCTCACACACACACACACACACTGCCTCCTCATAACCTCATTTCTCTCCATACAACTGCAAAAGCTCTCTCTCTCTCTCCCGGCAGCCGGCGTCGAATTCAAACGGAGCCCAATGGCAACAATCTCAAAGGGCAAACGAGTGGCAGGCGAGAGAAAACACTAGCAGCAGTTGAAAGGCGTTTAGAGTCTTTGAAGGCTTTGGCTGAATTAAAAGGGGGGGGATAATGAATTTCAAGCGGCTGTTTGTGTTGTGCAGCGCGCCCCTGCCGCCACTAGGGGGGTCGTGAGAGCTGCCGGTCCCTGTGGAGGAGGAGGGTTTTCTTCTCTCTGTGTGTGTGTGTGTGTGTGTGTGGGCTGTTAAGTCAAGCAGATCCAGGGGTCGGCGGGACGGAAGAGCGGTCCGTCTGATCGGGATGGAAGTCCTCCGAGGCGGACCCGGTCTGTACTGTGGGGGAGGTCTGGAGACGGAAACCTTCCAGCTCGAGCTGTGCGGTTACCAATGCGAGGCAATCAACATTGGTCATCTATCAAAGCTCGCCCCCCCCCCCCCCCCCCCCGCCCCCCCCGGCGACCCGTACTCAGATGCAACTCGGTGTACCCACCTTTTATTTACGGAACGGAGTTTACTCACCTTTTTGTAGGCTGACATTAATCTTTATGATGTAAATTCATATAGCGCCACGGCAAGGTTAGAAATGAGTGGGGGGCGGGGGGGGGGCTCGGGGGCCAAAGTGCCCTTGAAAGTTCATAAAGTGCGGGTGAAATTAAAAATGAGGGGGCAACACATGACCCCCCTACCCTCCGTAATGAGGAGTAACCTTTTTTTGAATTTCACCCTGTTTTATTTGTTGACTTCTCTAATATTCGGGAGCGGTTTACCATCAGAAAACAACCGGGTTTTATTTGTGTCTATGTCATGCTGTGTGAGACGCATTGTCAAGGAACCTGTTTTAATAAATGTTCGGAAAAAAAGAAAACAACCAGGTACACAGCCTGACGGAGGAGGAAATCGGTAGGAGAAAATGCCCAACCTACAGAAGCCACTGCAGCAACAAAAAAAGAACACAACCGATATGGTAAAAACCTAAACAATGGAGGGTGGACTGGTTGGGGACAGAGAGGGGAAAACAGCACCGTCCTCTTCTGCCAGTTTCCAGCTGTGGGAAAGAAATTTGAATAAATCTTAGTGAGGGCTGAACGATTTTGAAAAAATATCTAATTGCGATTCTTTTGACTGATATTGCAATTGCGATACGATTTACGATATTAGAGGGAATGATAATTTTTACGTCATTATTCTCATTTTCATTGAAAAACGTATTCAAATGATTATGGTGTGATTTTTGCGAGGATCTGTACCAAACAAAGATGTTTTCTTAAGTCTGTAGAATATGATGTGTAGGCCAGGACATCTCTGCAGCACCACAATATTTCATTTAAAATGCTATTTTTACACACATTTCGCCTTTAACAAATATTGCGCCTCCTGCAATTTGAAAATTGCAGTAGGCCATATTGCGATTTCGATAAAATTTCGATTAATTGTTCAGCCCTAATCTTAGTGCTATGAATTACTAAAATCACCCCCAAAAAGGACCAAAATGCCCCTAAAAATTAAATCAAGGTGGAAAAAAATACCTTCTGAAATATGTTAATTTGTTACCCTGGTGTTAAATGCTTATGATAACCCAGCTGATGATTAGTTTCCCATTTAACTACTGGGGGCTGATGATGGTTTTAGCGATAGCTGAACATACTCTAGGTTTCCTGTTGTCACTTGATGTATTCATGTATTTTATCATGTTTTTTGTACCTGAGCCCGTGTGCCTATGTCTCTTTGTGTTCTATGTTTTACCTGTTCTGCAAGACAAATTTCCCCTCGGGGACAATAAAATTGAAGTTGAAGTTGGTACACACCATATTAAATAGTATCCAACTGATCAAAGTCATAGGAAAAAATGTTTTTTAAAATAATCCTTTTCTTCAAATAAAGAATTGATCTTTGTTCACATTGTTGGTTGTTTTCCATGATCGTCGACTGGAAGTCACAGTTTACCCTCCTTTTATTATTTCCCACTGCAGCGCTGCCCACAGCTCCTTTTGAAAGCAGCGTCTAAAAATAATTCTTCTGGCACATTCGCAGAGAAGAAAATTAGACCCTTTTAAAATATCAGTCAGTAGCACAGATCATAATTTTGCCTGTTTGCAGGTATTGTCATTTATTGCTGGGGGGGGGTGACTGCTCCTACTCCTGACTTCCTATGGAGGTGTTAGATGCTGAAAAGTAAAAAAAAAAACGTTGCAGCAAAGTGAAATATTGCCTTACAACCGCAGAGGTGATAAGTTGTCCGGCTCTCTGGGCCACAGCCGTGACACCGAAATTGTATTGGATGCAACCGCAAGTGAAAAAAAATCCTCCAAAAAAAAAAAAATCAAAATTCACAGGATGTTCTTCCTACGCTGTGGGTGAAGGGTAAAGAGTAAACAACATGGAAATAGTATCTTTACACCGACTTTTATACGACTGGAGTCAGAGTGTAGAAATTGACTTTTTAAAAGAATGGACCCGGGATATAAATTGGTATAAGAATTAAGATTCGATGAATTATTATTATTATTGATCCATTCTGACATTCAGATTTTCTGTATGCAAACCTGAAAAGATATATCCATGTTGTTTCTACAGTGGAAATGCTTCTATTCTATTCTATTTTCTGCCATTAAAAATTCAAAAACTCAACCTACCTGAAACCTCCCAGACACACTGCTTGTTAAGAAGCATTTTCTTCTATGAATTTCATCAAAAAGCAACAGAAAAACAGATAATGTTACACGTTTTCACTCCCATATCCACTCAATCACGTCCACGTTGGGGAAAAGTTCATGCCTATTGTACCATACTCTGCATGCTGGATATACAGTAATCTGCATAGGGTGTTTAGCTGTGAAGTGGTTAATAAGATAAGAGCCACATCCAGGTCTATGTTTAACTCCAGTACCACAAATCATTTGTTATATGTAGGTTTTTTTTTTTCATTGACTTCCACAGTGAAACTAGAGGAGAAAGTGCACTCAAAGTTCCACCTATCTGTGTTTTCACATATAATGATGGACTGAGGATAATGTATTTTTTCTTTGAAACCCCAGGAGCTGGAATCAAATCTATAAGTAGCACAGGTATTCCACACTGTACTGCAGAATTATGAAACAGAATGCATTAAGATAGATGGAGGTGGGTCTGCTATAAGTCCTCCTAAGAAAGGTAGAATTAGGGCTTATTTGAAAAGAGTTTATCAGGGTTATATTGGGTTAATTGAGGCCTGATTGTTAACCAGAGTATTTAAACAGCTAATTACCTTTAATTGGGTTGAGTTAACAGGAGGGTGATTACTTTTTGTGGCTGAAGGCTGCATGTTTGATCACCTTGCACACCAAACAAATGCGAGAAACGGCAAAAATTTGGTGTCATCTCTCTTCTGTCAGCCTCCTTTTATAAACTACCAAAATCCACTAGAAGATCTGACAAAATTCAACCTGAAAGATGTATAAAAATGCAGATCCAGTCAAATTGGGTGGCGAACAAATTCTTCACAGCACTGTACACATGAGCACAAACGCACACATGAGCACGCACGCTCAGACGCGCCGGGAATCCAATCCGAAATCGTGGAGAACAAAAAAAAAACAGGATAAAGCAGGCAAAGATGTGAGAGAAACAGTGAGCTCTAAGAGTGAGGGAGAGAAAGGCTGGGAGGGCTGAAAGAGACAGAATCGTACCGTTCGAAATAAATAGATCACGAAGGCATAGAATAGAGCCGGGTGGAAATAGAACACCCAAATAAAATCGACCCTCAGGAGCCCTAGGAGGATTCGAGTACTGCAGCAGAAATCCAGCAAGAGAACACAGCGGGGCTGCAGGGGCGTCGCGTCACTAAACCCTAAGGTATTGCAAAAATCCCTGCATCTAATATCATTTACCACCAAAAAAATTTCCAGAACTGTCTGCTGTTTATTGTGGAGGCTATCTCTGGAACTGTAAGTATGGACGTACTCTCGGAGACTGTCCTACACGAACAAAACAAGATGCAAATATCATATTAGCCTTGTATATAACCAGATAGCCATGTATTCCCTCTCTGTCTCTCAGCAGTGATTTAGAGGAGCTGACAAAAAGGAAGAAACCAGTTCTCCTCACTGAGTATTTGAGAAAGAAGTAAGATTCTTCATCTGTCAGGCCCGGGGAGTTCGTTCACTGAACCCTTGAGTCTAATATCATTTGCCACTAAGACTTCCAAACCTACTTTTACGGACTAGGTTTCTAGGCACAAAGTGGAGCAATGATTGACGACTGACAAGATATTATTTGGTCAATATGATAAATTATTTTCCATAGGTCACCACAGTATCAGCTTTAGAGGGAACATTGGTCCTGAATTTTCTTTTTTACATATGGTTTCCAAATAAATTTCTGGTATTTTTTGCTCAAACTTTTCTGTGAATTATAATGATAAAAACTCAAAGTCAAAATTGGACTCACTAAGGCTAAGTTATGGAGAATGACACAGCTTGCCATAACCATTTGACACCGATCATGGGCTGACTTTTTACTTGAAGTGCCCAGGGGTGGAAAAACGTACCAAAATATCCTATTCATGAATAAGCACTGTTACTTTGCTGAAACTTAAGTAGAAATAAAAATTACTTATTATATAAAAGTCTATTTAAATTCAAAAAAGTAGCTCATTTAAAATTATACTCTCAGTAAAAGTTACTGATCTTTCTATGATCTTTTATATGCAGTGTTAAAAGCACTAGAGTTCAATACGAGATATTGCACGTTTTATAGCCTATTTTCAGCGTACTGAAGATTCTGAAATTCACATAATTATTCAATCTGTACCACTTTTGTTTTGCTTGAGATGTTTCATTTTTGTTTTTTATTTTTATTTATTTTTCTTAATTTTTTTCATTTATTTATTTTAGTTGACTTTATTATTATTATTATTATTATTATTATTTTGCTGTTAATTTTTTTTATGTGGTTATTGCCGTTTGTCTTATGCTGATGTTGTTTTTCATGTAATATATTTACTTGTACATTTTCTGTTTAAAAAGAAAAATCAATAAATATATTGATTATAAAGGGGAAAAAAAATTCAACCTGTGATAAAAAAATAAATACATAAAAAAGCCATCCCCATTATTCAATAACTTAACTACTACTGTTTCTATTGGTAACTTCCACCTAGCTAGCAAGAGCAGCTAACTAGCTTGACAACAACCAAGCTAACACAAACCAATAATACTGAAGCTGAATGGATGGTAACTAGGCTTCTATCATGGATAAATATGAGCATTTAATGTTACAGTTAGTTACCTTAACATCTCCTCCACATGCTTGAACATCTTTGATGAAGATGAATTCACAATTAGCCAGTTGTTGATGCAATGCTTATAGAGAGCCAACAAAACTTGTATTTTGTAATGGATGCGATTAAAAATGTGGTGAAGTACACTTGACTCAAAAAATACAGAGAAAGTCCAACTGATTGGAACTTGTATTAGACAGATTTACATTTCAGTTTATATGGTAACTCTTTACAATAAAGGTACACTAAGTTAAGGGTTAGTTAATGCTTAATAAGGGTTAGTTAATGCTTAATAAGCATTAACTAACTCTTAATTAACAGTTAACTAATGTGTAATTTACTAATGGTGTTCATGTTAACTAAGGTATTAATTTATACATTATTTAATAGTTTATAAAGATGACTATTAAATAATGTATAAATTAATACCTTAGTTAACATGAACACCATTAGTAAATGATTACCAGACACATTAGTTAACTGTTAGTTTATGCTTAATAAGCATTAACTAACCCTTAATTAATGTACCCTTATTGTTAAGTGTTACCGTTTATATTTTGTCACAGTTACCCGGCAGCATTGCCCTTCTCATATCCAACACAGCTGAATTCAGTGTCACAAGGATTTTTGAGTCCTAAGATTTTAACATTTTACATTGTTTTTTGGCTAGTTGACTATGTTCGGGGTTTTTTTTTTACAAAAAGGTAGAGTTGTGTTGTAGTGCAGCTTGCTCTTATATCTTGCAGCTTTCTCTCTTTCTTCCTCTCTCCGCCTGCTTGTCCTTTCAGCACAGACAGGGAGAGAGAGACAGAGAGACATAGAGAGAGAAATGGGATGCAAACAATGTGAGTCCAGGTCATAAATGTTGCATTTCATTCTCTCTTCTGAGATTTGAGACAATGTTTTGTTTTAGAGCTTTTCTGTCGTCTTTTGTTTTCGAGTGGGTGCCTGAGAGCCTTAGGGTTGTCCCTGTGTATGTGTCTGTGTGTGTGAGTGTGTGTGTTTGTGCATGTGCAACTGTGTGTGTGTGTGTGTGTGTGTGCGCGCATGTGTGCGTTTCATAAGGATCCTCGGGGTAAAAGGTTGAGCTCAGAACGCCCACTTCACCGAGAAATACAACTCCAGTGATAACAGTCTTCGGCATCTCTGCCACCTTATCAGAATACCGCAAGCCCCCCACCCCCCCCACCCCACCACATCTCTCTGGCCCTCTCTACATCTCTCTCGGTCTCCATCCTCCTTTTCTTTCTTTCTCTTTTTTTCCTCTCTCTTTCTTTCTTCCCTTCCCCACCCTCCAGTCCTGTGTAGACAGCGAGTACAGGCAGCACAGAGAGCGGTTTGATCTTCTCTGTGGAGCTCTGCAGTGTCCCTGGCATTGTTTGACATGGGCTGCTCTCTGTATGGGAAGCACCAGATGGCACCGGCTCCGGATTTGGATGGATGCTCGGCTGCCGGCGGGCGTCCACTTCAGCGTATCTGCAGGTTTCAGAAAATCCCGAATTTCACACTTTTTAAGACCTTTTTTTTTTGGTTACCTGGAATTGAATTTGAGAGCAATGCAGCGTTTTTTTAACCATCAATATATCAAGTGTCAAATTAATCGTGATACCTACGTTTTTAGGGACGGGACGATATGTTTATCTCATGATACGATTCGATACGCAATATAGTAGTATAGTAGTATAGTATAGTAGTATAGTATATAGTATAGTATATATAATCATCAGCTGGGTTATCATAAGCATTTAACACCAGGGTAACAAATTAACATATTTCAGAAGGTTTTTTTTCCACCTTGATTTAATTTTTAGGGGCATTTTGGTCCTTTTTGGGGGTGATTTTAGTAATTCATAGCACTAAGATTAATCGAAATTTTATCGAAATCGCAATATGACCTATTGCAATTTTCAAATCGCAGGAGGCGCAATATTTGTTAAAGGCGAAATGTTTGTCAAAATAGCATTTTAAAGTAAATATTGTGGTGCTGCAGAGATGTCCTGGCCTACACATCATATTCTACAGACTTAAGAAAACATCTTTGTTTGGTACAGATCCCCGCAAAAATCACACCATAATCATTTTAATACGTTTTTCAATGAAAATGAGAATAATAATATCATTCCCTCTAATATCGCAAATCATATCGCCATTGCAACATCAGTCAAAATAATCGCAATTAGATATTCTTTCAAAATCGTTCAGTCCTATATGGCGTTCACGATTCCATACAACCACGATACGATGTAATGAATAAAAGTTGACAATGACAACAAAGAATGCCTATGCAAAATTCTGTTCATTTTTGAGACACAAATCTTTCTAGCAATGGCATTGGCTTTAGAAATCTCATTACAAAGTGCAAATAATATCGTTTCGATATATATGTGAGTACTACAGCGGAATAAAATGTAGCTAATATCGCAATTCATTTTTCTGCCCCACGATATGTATTGTCACATTTTTGTATTGCGATATATTGAATTTCGATATATCGTCCCATCCCTATTAGGTATAAGTATCATAAACAAATGAGACCATGGGTGGTTCCTCAAAATGAACACCACATTTCCCATAAACCCTGTCTCCTGTCGCAAAGAGGGTCTATCCTTCTTCAGTCAAAGGTTACTCTTTAACTCTTTCCATTGCCAAAATGTCAAATTAGCTCCATTTGCCATCAGAAATATCCTTTACGAATTCAGGTCACAAGAGCAACTGAACAAAGCGGTGAACAGGAGCGGGAAAGTGGAAATTTTCTATCACGCCCCAGTTGCCAAGATGTGACATTTAAAGGAATAGTTCACCCAAAACTGAAAATTCTGTCATCATCTCCTCCCCCTCATGCCAGTTGAAACACAGGTGAAGTTTGTCCATATAACACACAGGGAGGCTGCCAGCACAACTCCATAGCAGCCTTCTCCAAAACAACTGAAGTCAGTGGGGACCAGTTCTTCAGAGTTCCAAAAAGACCTACAGTATATTTACACCATCATTTAGTGCAAATCTGAACTACAGCTGATTGATTTGCAACAAATAATGGTGTATAGGTCTTTCTATTCACAGTGTGATTGTTTGGCTGTTTTTGTTTTGGAACTCTAAAGAACAGGTCCCCATTGACTTCAGTTGTTTTGGAGAAGGCTGCTACCAAGTTGTGCTGGCAACCTCCCTGTGTGTTATATGGACTAACAAACTTCACCTGTGTTTCATTTGGCATGAGGGTGAGTAGTGAGTAGGGGCAGGGAGCATGAAAGTTGTCAGCCATTGATGGAAAAAGTCACGTATTTCATTATTATGTTATTGTTTGACATGCTATAAAAATATTGCTGTATGTTTCTATTTTCACTCTTTGATTAAGGTTATGTTGTTATGCATTTTTGCTTTTAATAAACGTATACCAACATTCATTACATGCTTGATGCGCATTTTCTCCTCTTCATTCTGCTGCTGCAGCGCAAAGTCACACTGTGCCGCCTGATATCTAAAAATAAGACAACAGCCAGTAGAAAAAACTACTTTTGTTACAGGTTTTTTTTTTTTATATATATATATGGTTTCCAACCAAAAGTACTTGAATGTGCCAGAATGTGGAGCTTATGACCAGTGGTGGAAGAAGTACTGAGATCTTTTACTTAAGTAAAAGTAGCAATACAACAATGTAAAGATACTCCATTACAAGTAAAAGTCTTGCATTCAAAATCTTACTTAAGTAAAAGTACATAAGTATTGGCAGCAAAATGTACTTAGAGTATCAAAGTAAACGTACTCATTATGCAAACTGTCCCCATTTAGAGAGTTATATTTTTCATAAGTTATTGGAATATTAATACTGATTTATTGACATACATGTACATGTAAGCAGCATTTTAAAGTTGTAAACGTGAAGCTAATCTTAACAATCTAGCTATACTTTTGGGTAGTCTAATCTATAACAATGCTATTTTATAGTTATTTTATAAAGATGATCAAATGTTTTAAATATAAAATATTGATCTGAAAAGTAACTAGTAACTATAGCTGTGAAATAAATGTAATGGAGTAAAAAGTACAATATTTCCCTATAAAATGTAGTGGAGTATAAGTACAAAGTAGCATAAAATGGAAATACTCAAGTAAAGTACTTCAAAATTGTACTTAAGTACAGTACTTGAGGAAATGTACTGTTACTTTCCACCACTGCTTACGAGGAGCACTTGAAGGCAGCATCTATTTATTTCCCATATTCATCAATCGGTGCATTTAAGAACCACCTTAAAGCTGCACTTTTGCAAGATTTTATGTAAAAATCCAGCCTAGGACATCGGTGCAAAATGGCGGCTCTAGAAAGAAGCCCTCGCTCTTTGATTCCGAGGTCACTGACACCAAAACCTGCTGATATTTTAGATAGCTGAAACACTCTCTGCTATCAAACTCCAAACTCTCTCTCTCTCTCTAACCGGGAACACCGGCCTCTTTAACGGCGTTGAAGTGTTTTCCGGTGGATGTCTCTCCTTCACAGTCGCGGAATTCGCCGCCTATTTATGCAGCGTGTCCCAGTCTCCCACTGTACAAGTCAAGACAGCCTGATAAGGTCACTCTTTACACCCTCGCTTTTCTTTTAAAGAGCTCCTGTTTGATTGGCAGCTTGCATGATGTTGCTAATGTGCAATTTGTGTTGTTTGTGTTGAAAGGTCAGTGTGGGAAGTGAGTGTGTCTGCGAATATATGTGTGTGTGTGTGAAAAGATGGATGACGCTGTGTCTGATTAAGTGAGAATGGCTCTTTGTCAACCCCTGTGTCACCCAACACCAAGCCAACCTCAGTTCAGTACATTACACTGCATCGGCAATTAGCACCAGCAAACACATCCAACACATATCTATGGGAGGGGGGAAAAAAAAAAATACATGCACACCATCCACAGAAACGCAGGGGAATCGACTTTGAGAAAGTGCTGCATGTAACTTTTGTATTTTTTTTTATTTAAGCAAGAAAGCAAGGGGAAGTGTATGAACTGCAACACACACATGCACAGACATATTCACATTCCACATGCGCTTGTTTGAAGCTGCCATTCAGAGTATTTCTGGTATGTGGTGGTCAATGAGGAGAGGGGGGGAATGGTGAAATATTAATACAGGCTATTGTGTTCGGGCTTGCTGGCAGCGACTGATTGTCTCCTTAATGTGTGTGTGTGTGTGTGTGTGTGTAGGTCAGGGGGAGGGTTGTATTTATGTCCACTGTCTTAGAGCATACACATACTGTGGCTTTTTTTTTTTTTTTTTTTTTTTTCTCCAGCAAGGTGCAGCGCGGCTTCCGAGAACTACATGGCGCCAAGATGGATTTGGTTCAATATGATGGAGTAAACTGATCAGCTTTGAAAGAAAGATGTGTGTAGCGTGTGTGTGTGTGTGTGTGTGTGTGTGTATGTGTGTGTGCGTGCGCGTGCATGCGATTATCAGACATCCCCAATCTGCCCTGGAGACAGTGTGTAAAGATGTCTATGATAATTCATCCACTACAAATGAACCTCCATTTATAGATTTTAATGAAATCCTAATTGCCAGCTTAATACACTCCCCTAGTTTTATGGAGACATAAGTAATAGGCAAGGGGACATGAAATTATTTTATTCTGATATTTATTACACCCATTTGACTCCTTTGCAATAAAGTTCAAAATTAGATCCATGCTGAAAATTATCTAACAAATGATATCATTTGAATCACCTAATTAGATGGGACAATCTCCCCTGTTTGACGGATAGGATTTAACTCCCATAATAAGGCAAAAATATAAAATGGGATTTGACAAAGATCTCTGTTGCCTAATGGGAACGTCTCTGCTGATAGACACGTTGGACCGAGCCAATGCAAAGAGGAGAGATGCTATCCGCAAATGCCAATTATAGTTATATGCTGTCTGCTCCATTATATATCCTTACGAGTGCCTTTCTAAAGATGCTGCATCTACAGATTTTCCCAATCAATCCCTATCAAATCAGTGGTGAGGATGGAATGTATTAGAAAATCTAAATGGGTTCATGCTAATACCAGAAAAAAAACGCTACGGTTTGGGTTCATTCAAGGTTCAGTTTCCCCTTAAAAACTTCCACTACCATTCTTGCTCTCGCTGAAGACTACTTTCTTTTATGTGGCTTCCGTCTTTGTCCACTTGCAGTTAAAGGATGGCACCGGCATTATCGAGTTTTATTTTCCTTTCTCTAGTGGCTAGCAATTACTTTCCCTCCACCACCAACAACTCTAGTTCCATCCATCGCGTCGACAAGAAACCTTGACTCAGAATTGATTTACCTAATAGCTCCCCAATACCTCCAAAATGCATCTAAATCATGCTCAGGAGATGTAATGTTTAATCTCTATATGTTATCCATCATTGTGGCTACCGTTCCATCATTTGCTTGGAATTGGTTTCAGTAAAAAAAAAAAAAAAAAAAAAAAAAAAATTGGAGATGAGATCCCAGAATGCAGAACAGTAATTTGAAAACAAAAAAGTTGCATTTCCAAGTCATGTTTCCAAGTCACCTGTAACTAGGGCTTAACAATTAATCAAAATTTTATCGAAATCGCAATATGGCCTACTACAATTTTCAAATTGCAGGAGGCGCAATATTTGTTCAAGGTGAAATGTGTGTTAAAATACCATTTTAAATGAAATATTGTCGTGCTGCAGAAATGTCCTGGCCTACACATCATATTCTACAGACTTAAGAAAACATCTTTGTTTGGTACAGATCCCTACAAAAATCACACCATAATCATTTTAATATGTTTTTCAATGAAAATGAGAATAATGATGTAAAAATTATCATTCCTTCTAATATCGCAAATCATATCGCAATTGCAATATCAGTCAAACTAATAGCAATTAGATATTTTTTCTAAATCGTTCAGCCCTACCTGTAACTGCTTGTACTTTTGTTTCTTTTGTGATAAACGGTCAGTTTATTCGGTCAGTATGTAGCAAAACATCGATGGCTCGGATTGCATTGCAGCCTGCACATAAAGTCAAGGCTCTTCATGGCATTTCATATAAATTCTGTAAACAAACGAGACCATCGCTGAGAAGATCGGCGGCCTCTACCGGCCTCTACACTGCATTTTACATTGTGTCACACTGGGTCGGATTTGGCGGGAAATCTGCTGGATTGCTTTACGGCACAAAACAGGAAGAGGGCGCTGTTCTTCCAGAGCAAACGGAGCTAAAGCTTTCGGAGTTTCCGGTAATGGCAGATGGTGGAAGGAGTGAAAGGCTGATGGAACAATCTCTTAAAATATGTTGATTCTCTTCAGGGAGGGGGGGGGGGGGGGGGGGGGGGCAGGAAGCAACAGGGTTTATGGGAAATGTAGTAGTTAATTTTGAGAAGAATTTTGAGCAGAGATAGAGGCTACCAATCGTCTCCACCATGATCCCAATTGTTTACGGTAATCATACCAAGGAATCACAATTAATTTGACTGATATATTGATGTTTGAAAATTACACACACAGCACCTTTAAGTCTATATTCTAGGCTTTTTTTTATTATACACCAAAATGGGTTACCAAGCGTTTTATTGGACCGATTTATTGGATTTAAAATCAGATACTTTGTAGAAGGGCACAAGACTTACCCTATGCCTCAAAACTTTCTAATGACAACAACTTGGCATCGAGGGAACAAGAACATTTTGCATACACCACCCAAAATAAAGCTTAGGCGTCAGTATATCCCAAGTCTGAATACGAATACCTTTCCCTGCATATTTTATGTCTTATATGAGGAAGCTAGACGTTCAGCCAAGTCTGAATCTCAGCCTTTAAGCACACTCCGATGTTCCTCTTGTAAACCCACATAAAAAGGGCACATTCGCCGAATCCACATGAAACCAGCCATTTCTAACATTTATCCGCTGATAAATTATACATATCCAGGAGTGAAAGGGCCTCACATGTGAGATACACAAACAACTGGGGCAGAGCTGCGAGCAAGGTTTGTATGATCAAACCTGAGCGAGGAGAAATGTACAGATAGGCGGGGGGGGGGGAACGATGAAGGAGAGCAAAAAAGCAAAAGAAAAGCGGGGAGAGGAGGAGGAGGAGGAGGAAGATATATTGAGAGAGGAGAGAGAGGAAGTTTGAAAGATTACAGCAGGTGAAAAAGGCTTCTTTGAACTCCTGTTTCTGAAGCGACCTCACATCTTCTACTTAAGTGCTCTCATTCTGGTGGGAAAGCAAAAAATCCCGAGACCTGATGTGTTCTTTCACGGCACATATATATCTTCCCCACTATATCATATGGCAGGTGTACATCAAGCCTCTTTCTTGGTCTATTCACTTATCAATCCAGCGGCTTCTATAGTTCACGTTCACATTTGAGTGCGTTTCGTTAACATGCTTTTGCACCACTCTGTTGCCTTTCTGGTTGCATAAAGATAGACCCAGTTTTAGACTTGAATGTGACCTTTAGTCAAACTTGCTATAGACACTTATATTTACCTGTTCCTACTACTTCCTGATTTTTTGTAGATCTCTAACAGCTTGTTTCTGTCTCTAAAGACTCTCTCTCCTCTTCAGGTTCTTTCCAAAAACCAAAGATTTACCATCTTTTATGAAATAACTTCAGTATTTAAACTTCTCGCTCTGATTTAGGCCAACTCATTGCCATAAGAACAAAATTCTTAACTCAAGATTAGCCAGGGGGAAGGTGACTATCTTTCCTACCTCAAAATAAGTCAGTCGGAATATTTAAGTAACAGACAGTCTTAATTAGCCGAGTCCAACCTGAGAATCTAAGACCAGTCTAAGGCTTAGACTAGTCTTATACTAGCTTTATGCAACTGGCCCCTGGTCTTGTGTATCAGATACTACAATCTAAGATTGAGATTAACATTAAAATTGTCATTACTGGCCATTTTGTATCATTTGTGGTATCTGGAATTTATCTTCCTGCATACCCCTCCTAGAGAGACACACACACACACACACACACATCCCACACACACAGATTTAGCAGATTAAAAATCTACTTTTCCACTGATTTATTGGTGAATTACTACTTGCCTGCCATAATGCCAGCAAAGCACAGAACCAAATAAGTTGTATAATACTAACAATAATTGTAAGAATAATTTAATTGATTAAATAAATGCATAAATTACAAAAATTCAACACAAAAGAAAAGAATGATGCACTAATTGAACCCTGAGTTTAAAAAATGACTGGGATGACCTTAAAATGTTAGTGAAACCTGGTCGGGCAAAAAAATAAAAAATAAAATAAAATAAAATCCTTAAACAATCTATTTAATTTCCATGTCAGTTCTGTCAAATCTGTTTTTTTAAAGAGGAATGTCAAGAATAGAGTTTTTTTGCAGTATCCTCCAAGTGTGGGTGTGTATGTGGGGTGGTGGGGGCAGGGGCGGGGGGGGTGGGGGCGGGGGGGGGGGCTTGTGTTGTGTGTGTGCAATCTACCATGCACATTTCAGTCATGTGCAATCTACCATGCACTTTTTATGTCATGAACATTGTGTGTTGCAGTGTGTTTTTTCCCGTTTTATGGCCAGTCTGTGTCAACCAGCATGCCCCCTCTTCCCCCCCCCTCACTCTGCCGGTCTGTCTGACCCCAGGCAGTGGATGGCCCGCTGGGTGGAGTCTAGTGTTGGGGAGTCTGCTAGTGGTAGTAGTGATATCCATGCTGCTGCTTGAATGACTCCTTTAATGGGGGCTGAGACAAGACACTGACCCAGATTCCAGCCATTCTGTCTGTGGGGTTCCCACGTGTTCGAATGCAGCCACACACACAAACACACACACACACACACACTCACCGAGGCCTGGAACAAGGCTTGTGGTGAAGGGAAGCGGATGCAAACAAAGTGGACTGGCTGAGAAAACACTGGCCTACAGTGAGCTGAGCTGCTTAAACCTGCAATAAGCAATATCAGGCCTTATGACCAATCCTGAAACTAACTAGGGCTGTGCAAAAAAATCGATACAGCTGAGTACTGCAATATTTTTTTCCATGTTACTGTATCGATTTTCCAGCCCCTCGTATCGATATATTAAAAATAAATTTGTTGTGTTTTAAACGGATTTAAAATGTCCTTAAATTGCCCTCAAATCCCTTTGAATTAAATAATTTTGACTCAATTTGTCCGCTGAGTTATCAATATAATGTGATGTACATATTAGACTACCCAGGTGGTACACAGCAAGTTGTATTTTCAGCTCTATTTTTAAATTTTCAGTAAATTATGTAGAGTATTGCAATGTATCGCAATATGTATCGTATCGCAATGTATCGTGATACGTATCGTATCGTGAGGTCCTTGCCAATAGACCTTTTTTGTGTTTGTAAACAGCGATGACGTATTTTGTGGGCGGAGCCGAACTGGTGGCAGAGTTAGCGGTATCAGGTGTCAATTTACAACATGGTAATATGGATCATCCGGACGCCTTCTCCAATTATTTTAATGGTTTGCCAGCAGAAGACAGGTTGTCTTACACTAATAAGCTAACCTTTAGCAACGGGGTGAGGTTTCCTGACCCGTAGCCTACTCACTGCCGGATCAATGGGTCAAGGATCCAACTAAATGGCCAAAGTTACAGTGGCCGGACATCTTCGTATACCTTGTGGAAAAACCCAGCGTCTATACGAAAGAAAACTCAAGGCATACAAATCTCTTGACCCATACAATTTTGTACTTTGCGGTCATGTCCAGGACCTTGAATACCGAGATTTATCGAATGGTTTCTGTGTGTTACGGACCGACGTACTGCCTAGCCAGCGGCAAGGACATAAAACGCAGCTATACAAGACGTGGGCTATTATAAACACGTCACACAACTATATACTGACGGCAGATCAGTCTCATATTTCCGATTCTGTGCCGTTTAAGACAACGTTAAAAACTCCGCTGTAGACTGTTAAAATATACATAATAATAGTCCATACATCCATACTGATCTCCGTTCCAGCGCGTCTCCGCCGTTGTCCTCTCCAGATTTTACTTTTCAAGCTTCAGTTTATCACATGCATGATATTGGTCAGCCTGCTTACTGAGACACGAGCTTCCTCCCGATCTCAGCGGAGTCAAAACATTTGACAAGTCATTTTTTTCACCACAAGATGACACTATGACTCTTTAAATCTCCATTACATTGGGCTGGGCTTTTGATGTAAATAGATGACATTAGGTGTGTTGTTATATAGATCTGTTGCACCAGTTTTTCCCTTATTCCGGGGATCTCGCCCGTTTCCCTCTACTTGTTTCCTCTGTTTTTCTGCCACCACACTGCGCGCGCAACTGCAGTGACGTAACTGTGACGTCCGCTCCAAATTGGTCTATACCCAGCCTTAAAACTAACGTTTCAATTTCATTGAGACATAATGATATAAACCAATATCCACACACGGGCCAGCTAAGTTGTTGTTTTCACCTCTTTTCTAAAGCATATTGTCAAATTCTGGTCCGGAACAAAGCTCATCCCGCTCCCTCTGTTTTACAATTTTTTAAAACTAGCTTGGCAGCTCCCTCGCCATTCCAGAAAATGTTCACATAATGGCAAAAGCGATGAAGCGAGTAAACTTAGCAAACTAGTAACCTTGGGACCTACCTCTTCACTTGTTAGTGTTTGTACCACATGTGTGGCAAATAAAAAGTCAATTTGGAGTGCTGTCCTAGTTTCTTTTTCTTTTTCATTGTACCGCATGTAACCTTCCGAGAATGTTCTGGCAAAGTGAGACTGGTGACCGGTGACACTTCTCCGTAGGTACGTTTAGCTTAGCTGTTAGCCTTTATGCACGTGCTTTGCAATGTTCGTCCTTAGCCGTGCAGTAGGTGAGTTTGCTGTGTTAATTTACAAATGTGTTGTAGTTTCTGTCGCCCTCTAGTGGTCAGAAAATTGTGCTTATTGTAGCTTTAAGTGGAGCAGAAAGGCTAAATAGGTAGTGTCCTTTCTCCCTGTCCCTTTGCTCTTTTGACTAACATGTACCAGCAATGTATTTTGGTAATTTTATGACTTGCTAGCTGGCGGTGTTGTGGCTACATTTCATGTTCTTACTCTTAAGGGCACTAAGCATTTCTGGAGCAGTTTAATCAAACTCTGGAGCCTTTACTCCTTTAGTTCAGTTTGTTAGTTTTAAGTTGTAATAGTGAGTCATTATTGGTGATTTTCTTTTCTTTTTCTTTTTTATGTTTTCATTCGCTTAGACGTTCACCGCTAGCAAGTATGTAGCTAATGCTAAGCTAGTTTTCACTAAGCTAGTTTTTTCCCCCTGGAAAAGTTTTCCCAGACTCCAAAGTAGACAGAGTTTATCATAAAGCAGTGGGTGCTGCACAGTAACAAATATGAGCTGATGATCTGTATCCATTCTGTAAGATTTTTCAACTTCTGGTTTTTATTCACCGTTGTGGTAGACGGCAAAAGTTGGGAAAATTCGACCTCCGTCGCCGAATTTGCTCTGCAAACGCAGCAGGTGGCACTTGACTCAGCGTTGGTGGAGTTGACTGTCATCCTCCAATTGGAAATAATGAACATCTGGTGTGCCATTAACTGCATACTGCCACAAAATGAATGCAGCATCGCTGTCAATAAACCGTTCACACAGTCAGCACCACAAAGTTCATGTCAACCCAATGAAAGCATATCAAATCAGCTGGTTCTAAAGTGTCTCTCTGCAAAAAAAAAAAAAAAAAAAGCACTATTCTCTACACTGAGTTTCTCAAGAACAAAATAACACCTCACACAACTACATGACAACACAAAACAGACCAAATTTAACCTTGTATTTCCTATGGGCCCTTCATATCCAGAATAAACCAGCGTTTTAACTTCGCACGGCAGAGTATTTAGATATTTCATGGGAAACAAAGGTGAATTAAATCATTTAACATCCTCCACGGGCGTATTTAATTGTCCCAGAAATAGCTAATTTAATTGGAAAATGTATTTTTTTTGTCAAATTAATGACCACGGGGAAACAAATGGAATAGATGAAAAAATAAAAAAAACAGCAGCCAGTCTGCTTCACTGAGTGTCTGATCAAAGGAGTGGGATAATTAATGTTGTTCACTCAGGACTCCATGATCTCCAATGTCATGATGTAATCATTGCTTTGATCGTTTTTGCGTGCGTGTGTGTTCGCGCGGACGATAAAGCGAGAGAAAGCGGGTAAAAAAAAAAAAACGATGTTCATGCACATACACAGATAAAGAGGGAATAGTAAAACTCCGAGAACGCTTATGTGTGTGTGGAATGTGGTGGTTTGTGGCTGGGCTCGACATGGTGGTTACTAGCAGTGGTGGTGGTGGTGGTGGTGGTGGTGGGCGGTCTGGGATATTGGGTTCACGGCAACGCGGCTCTTCTCCCTCCGCCAAATCCAGCACCCTCGACTGCACTGCACAAGGCCTGTTCCGGGAAATCCTAGTGCTGGAGCTGAATAATTGATTATCCAAGTCTCCCTACTGTCTCAATGTGAGCTTTCTCTCTTTGGCCTCTATGTCTGCCTGCCACTTTGTTTGCCCTGCCTTCCAACTCATCCCCTCCCCACCCCCCCCCCTCCATTCGCTTTCACTCCGAGGCTCCAAGTCGTATCCCGAGTTGAAGATGCACCTCTTCGCAAACAACGGTGGAAAAATGTCCTTATTTTTGTCTCGATACGCTGCCTTATATTTGTCGGATTGACGGATCGGTCTCCATCTGTTTGTCGATCGTCCATGTGCATATCCCGCGGGGGGCGGGGGGGGAGGGGGGGGGGGGGATGATGCATTTCAGAATTGACCTGAGGGATTGACCTGATTAAGCCGAAGGGGAACCGCATCATTTTGTAGGAGACGACGTGTTTACTGATGCCTTGTTAAAGAGCTGCGCCAGGCAAGATTTTTTATGTAAAAATCCACCCCATCTTATCAGCCTAAATCACAAAGTGGGGGCTGCAATAGAGACGAGCGTCCCATCCCGACTAATTGAGACAGAGGAAGTGAATTGAAACTCAAAAGAGTGGAATACAAAGTGTTTCGCTCGGTCCAGAGAAAGCTGGACTCATGTTAGATCTTTTTCCACTCTTTGGTTTCCTTTGGTATAAAGCAGAGATGGGGGACTCGAGTCACATGACTTGACTCGAGTCGCAAATTTGAGGACTTGAGACTTGCTTGACTAACATTGATAAAAGACTCGACTTGACTTTGACTTGGTATTCATGACTTGAGAGTTGACTTACACTTGAGACAGATGACTCGAAAGGACTTGACTTTTTTTTTTTATTGAATATTTGCATTTTTCTAGATATTGATATTGAGAAGTTACTATTACCTGGCTGAAGGGGAGCCAGGGCAGGAGGCTTAACATTGTGATGTAAATTTTTTGTTTCGCACTTTCGTACTGTTTTCATTTTAGAGCCCTTTAGAGCTATTGGGCTATATTATAATTATATTATATTATAAATAGTTTACTGACCTCACCTAAAATGATGATACATGACGATTTGTGGGGTTTTGAAGTTCGAACCGTTTCCAAACAGTTACCTCTTGCTGCCATTTGCAGCATTTGAGTTGCCTTGTGCAGCTTTCAGTGAGTTACAGTGGTGTATAATTGTTAGTATGCATTGGTAATAGTGGGATTAACAGGGATAGAGGGGGAGAAGAGAGTGAGAGGAGCATACACACACACACATACAGGTGTGACTGCAGTCAGGAGTGTGGACCAATGTTGAATAGATGGTTTCAATCCAGTATATTCAACACATTCAAGTCGGAGAGTGATTGCCTGTCAATGCCCACACACACACACACACACTTGCATAGACACAGACACACAAATGCACAAACTTCAAAAAAACATAGGCTTGAAATGTGATTTATAGAACTCGGCCTATGCGTACTTTGTCATGCCCCACAGGAACGGAATTGCTTAACAGTTTTTTTTGCAGATGAAGAGTAAAGTGCTGTGTGTTGAACTCCAATGTGTGAGGAGTCACCTGTGTCATTCATTTAATCCTGCCGCCGTCTCTCCCACAGGGCCACGGTGCGGACAAGCTTCTGGCTGGGTTTCCGAGTGGGGAAAAAGGTAACTGAGTGCTGTGATTAAGGCTGAGAGAGCTGAAAGGCATGAGCCGCGGCCGGAGACGTTTCTATGTTTGGCCGCGGAAATGGAATCAATTGCTTGATGGGCGTTATGCCCCGTTTCACGAAAGCACGCAGAATCAGGCAAAGATTTAGAACCATGACAGCGCAGTTAATAAATAACAACACGCACATTTATAAGCCAAAACACTCATGACCAATTATGTCTTCTCTATGCAAAGTGGATTTCACGATATCGCAAAATATTCTTGTCTCATGCCCCAGGGCAGTTCAGTTTGGATTCTCAGGGCATGTTTTTGGGTTTATTGTGACTGGACAATAAAGTTTATTAGAGTGGAAAAGCTAAAAAAAAAAGCTTGCTTGTTGCTCATGTTCATAAATATTGGAACTGGCCTAAGCCGGAATGATCACATCAAGTTGTTTTCCCCTTCAATTATCACTGTTTAAAAGTGCTATGTGCAGCATTTTAACACCGATAAATTATTACCACATTAATTTCTAGACAGTAGTGTGATTACCATAAGCAAACAAGACCGTCACCAAGACGATTAGCAGCCATTACCGGCCTCTACACTGCAATTCTGGTGGATCGCTTTACCGCACAAAGGGATATTGCTTTACGGCACGAATGGAGTTAAAGCTTTCAGTTTCTGGCAATAGCAGATGGTGGAGTGAAAACCAGTTTGTCCTCTTCAGCCAAAGAGGAAACCTTTGACCTAGGGCTGAACAATTTATCGAAATTTTATCGAAATCGCAATATGGCCTATTGCAATTTTCAAATCGCAGGAGGCGCAATATTTGTTAAAGGCGAAATGTGTCAAAATACCATTTTGAATGAAATATTGTGGTGCTGCAGAGATGTCCTGGCCTACACATCATATTCTACAGACTTAAGAAAACATCTTTGTTTGGTACAGATCCCCGCAAAAATCACACCATAATAATTTTAATACGTTTTTCAATGAAAATGAGAATGATGTAAAAATTGTCATTCCCTCTAATATCGCAAATCATATCACAATTGCAATATCAGTCAAAATAATCGCAATTAGATATTTTTTCAAAATCGTTCAGCTCTACTTTGACGCCAAAGAAGCAACACCTTCTGCATTCAAGCAACAGGGTTTATGGGAAATGTAGTCTTAATTTGGAGAAACACTAGCACTAACAATACCACTGGAGTGAGATAGAGGCTACCAATCATCTCCACCATGATGTCATTTTTTATGGTAATCATGCCAAGCTATCACAATTAATTTGACACTGATATATTGATGTTTGAAAATGCTACACATCGCACCTTTAATGAATTTGCTGTTTAACACCTGTCAGTTCAGATAGATATACTGTATACTGGAACAGATATTTAGTATTAGTTATATTAGTGTTATATACAACAAATACTGTAACTCCATGCCATAAATTAGAAAACAAAGAAGTGCTCGGCTTCCTGTGAGATTTTCCTCTCAGCCCGTTTTAGACTTGATGGATGGTTTTTGTCAGGCGCTCTGTAACAGCCGTGATATAATGCTAAACAAATCTGTACAGAGTGAAAGATGAGTGAGACTAGAGGCATATGAATGGAGAGAGAGTATTGATGTATCATTAATCCCATCTGTGTTTCAGCGACTGACGCAGCCTCTCTGGACGCGAGCCAATATTTCTCAGAGTTTGCCGGCCCCGTTTCAACAGTGGCATATTACAAGCTCATCCTGTCCGTTGTTTCCACACTAGTCACTGAATTAGCCTCACATCTGGAATTTCTTGTAAGAATAACAATTATCGATATATATATATATATTTTCTTTTTTACGTAAACATTATAAAGAACAGTAATGCTGTTATATATTGTTTTCCTAATTTCTGATTTGTCAATCCTACGATAAGCCATACTGTTTACCATTTCAACCCATTTACAGGTTAGTATTTTAATATTTGGTTGTTTGTTTTTTAACTCACGGCTCCCATTGGCTCCAATACACAAGTTGATGTTTACAAGAGTACTAAATCCAATCAGTGTTGCAGGTCCCATATTATTCAATTCAGTTCAGGTCAAATGCTACAAACTGGCCGGATTGGAAGGATTTCAGTAGTTCTTTAGTGAGGGGAACCAATCAGGACCAAGTCCAGTAGTGATGCGTTTGCTGGAGTGCAATAAGTGCAATAACTTCAAATTGAAACCACTCAGACAAATTTTAACAATGTCTTCATTAAACATCTTTGACTATATATGTATGTATATCATTTTGAATTTGAATTCCTACAATACGACACCTTTAAAAACCACAAACTTGAAAAAAACACAAAGAGTTCAGCATAGGAAATGTCAAAATCGAGCCTCTATCAGCATCAATATGTGGTTCTACATCAAAAATGGCCAATCAGCATTTATGGATCCAAGAACGCTTGTGAGTACCTACATGTATATATACACTGAATCTACAAAATATTACTGACATCTTCCTGATATTGAGTCGCAGCCCCATTTGGACAATCCACATCCTCAAAGCTTAAAAATCCTTCTCTAACTCATCTGCTCTTTGTCTACATCTCCTCCTTTGCGATTGGTATAGACTGAATAGGGGAAATCAATAAGGGATAATGGCTTTTACTTGGATTCACCTCACCTAATAGTTTATATATTCAGTGTACAGTAGATTGCCTTGCCTTTGAATTTGCAGTAAGAACTCATGTGCATCTAATTGTGCATCTTGAAGTTTGCATTTTTTTTTTTCATTTAATTTCACTCCTTGAAACAATTCTCTATGCAGACTATTTTCAATGCAATATTAATGTACAGTGTAGAGGATGCTGGTGAAATCTATAGTAATTGCTCGCCATTAGAAACAAATGCTAGATAACTTAGATGACGTTTTAAGTCTTAGATGCAATTTGAGAGATCTACAGTGACTGCTAGCCATTGGAAAAGAAGGAAAACTCAATGATGTTTTATGGGTACGGCAATGTAGAGGAAAGTGACGCCTCTGCAGCTGTCGGATCCCACCATATCTCACCTATCATGTGTATCTTTCAGGTTGAAAAACGGATCATCATATCTTGTTTTTCCCTCTATCATAAGCCTTAAATAAAGCTGAGAGTGAGGCGTTGCCAGTCAAATAAACATGAAGAAAGCCAGCAGTATGTCAAACTAGGTGCCTGAGGTAGTGCTGTATGTTTTGGTGTCCATCCTCTATCTGCTCCCATCCGTCACTAGTTTTCCATCCTTCCAAAATCAGCAAAATGCTGATTTAGACGTCGGGGTAGGCGCCATCCCCCATGCAGCAGGAACGTAATCCAACAACAAAAACGAAGACCGAGTCAGAAACAATATCTAGTCTCCAAAAGATCTCCAAAGTGCTACTTTTTTTTTTTCCTAAACAGATTGAGGGCCTTATGCCAGGTATAAACCCAAAGCAATAAACAATATATCTCCTGGAAGCGTCTCGGGAGCCAGACGCGCATTGAATTCCTCAATCCCACCTCTCTCCCATGTCTAATAAATTAAGGAATAACCGGGGTTAGGGAAGTCAGATCAGCGAGTGCATTAGATTTGATTATTGCCTTTGCCTCCGACGCCGTATTATTGCTTTGGGATCCCCAGAGAAGGGCTCTCCGCTCCAAAGGTGGAACTCAGAAACTCGGGTTGGCGAAATTGGGCGGCCGCGAGGAAGCTGCGGGGAGCAGGCGAGGGCAAGGCGAAGGTAGGGAGGAGGGGGAGAGGGGGGGGGGGGGGGGGGCCTTGCAGGAGTTCAGCCTTAATAAGAACGTCTGGTTTTGTAAGAGATGGAAGATGGAGGGAGGGAGGGAGGGATGCAGGTAGATTGGGTGTGAGAGAGATGGAAAAGAGAGATTTGAGCAAGACAAATAGGGTGAGAGCGGGGTGGAGAATAAAGCCGGGAGCGGAGGAACAGAGTCGAGGAACAGTAACGGCAAGAAAGAGAGCGATATCGTGATATATATATATATATATATATAATAAGAACCGGGACTGTTTTTAATGTCAAAGGGGAAATAAGGGAGGAGAGGGATCGTCATCGCTACGAATTTGATAAAACAGCAGAGTGTGAATCCCGATCGATCATAATGCGATGTGCCGGGGTATCTGTTATGGTATCGGCCTATTAGTCGCCGTAGGAACTGCAGCCGCTGCTGGTTTGCCGGGGGGGGTGGTGAGCCGCATGCCTGCGGAGAGCTTCACACCCAGAGAGAGTAAATGTGTGATGAGGAGCTGGAAGCCTCCTTAACTCTATCAAGATTGATTGTGTCAGTGATCCTCTCCATCATGCCCGTAAGCAGTGCCACTTTGAGACTCCTACGGTAAGCATCGTCGATACTAGCTCCCGAAATACGCAAGAAGTCGCACCTTGCAGGATGCAGGGCCATGCGAGGTGCAGTATCTTCCCCCCTAAACTATACTTAGGATAAACAGAGGGGTTAGCTTCCGAAGTTAAAGGTGCAATGAGTACGATTTTTACTGCCCCCATTCCTATGTTCCCTCAGCCCTATGTTCCCTCATGAATTTTTTTCCCCCATCCAAATTAGGCCCTATGTTCCCTCAGCATCAGAGGGTTAGGGTTAGGGTTTAGAGTTAGGGGTTAGGAGTTAGGGGGTGAAAACATTACCTCACTGGCGGAGGTACTGATCTGAGGGAACATAGCGCTGAGGGAACATAGGGCTGAGGGTACATAGGGCTGAGGGTACATAGGGCTGAGGGTACATAGGGTTGAGGGAATGTAGGGTTGAGTGAACATAGGGTTGAGGGAACATAGGGCTGAGGGAACATAGGGTTGAGGGAACATAGGGTTGAGGGAACATAGGGCTGAGGGAACATAGGGTTGAGGGAACATAGGGTTGAGGGAACATAGGGCTGAGGGAACATAGGGCTGAGGGAACATAGGGTTGAAGGAACATAGGGTTGAGGGAACATAGGGCTGAGGGAACATAGGGTTGAGGGAACATAGGGCTGAGGGAACATTGGGCTGAGGGAACATAGAGTTGAAGGAACATAGGGTTGAAGGAACATAGGGCTGAGGGAACATAGGGCTGAGGGAACATAGGGTTGAGGGAACATAGGGCTGAGGGAACATAGGGCTGAGGGAACGTAGGGCTGAGGGAACATAGGGTCGAGGGAACGTAGGGCTGAGGGAACATAGGGTTGAGGGAACATAGGGCTGAGGGAACGTAGGGCTGAGGGAACATAGGGCTGAGGGAACATAGGGCTGAGGGAACATAGGGCTGAGGGAACATAGGGTCGAGGGAACGTAGGGCTGAGGGAACATAGGGCTGAGGGAACATAGGGCTGAGGGAACATAGGGTTGAAGGAACATAGGGCTGAGGGAACATAGACACGCTCCCCCACAAAATGACCATAATATATCTGCAGGGGGGTTGGTAACGTCGTCGATCGAAACCAATGACTCAACGATTTCTTGGCCAGCTGCTGAGATTTCTGGCCTTTTGAAACTCACTTTCCAACCCGTCTTCTGTTTTGGAACAGAAAATTAGACTATTGGAGTTTCATGACGCTCCGAATCCCCCCCAAAAGCTTTGTTCTCAAGTCAAAAACAAAGTAATTCTATTATTCCAGTATTTAGCATGGCGATATATTACTTCTTCACTAGACGTGTCTGTTTTGATCTCTGCTCTGATTACGTAGAATTTACTCCTTTTGTGACTTTATTTTTGATTTATGTGCATTACAGGCCATCATAAGCCATCCTTCTTATCCGTTCTCAACGTTTTTCATATGAAGAACCCCTAATTTTGTACACATTAGGGCTCGGACCCAAATTTGAGAATATTTTTATTGTCAGATATGATTTTGTCCAGAATTCCATGACTATCTGTATTGCAGGTCTGTATTGAGATAACAAGGACACTATGATTAAAAACAGTCATTCTTCTACATTCTCGAATTGTTTTTACTTCTTGTAAATTAAATAATGGGGACCCCGGAACCCCTTCAAGGACCCCTGGTGGTCCCCGCACCCCACGTTGGGAACCACTGTTTTAGATGAAATGTTGCCTTACTTCTGTCGCACTGTCTTCATTAGGCAAAATGGCCTACTTATGGCCTTACCTATTGTTTTTAATGACTTCAATGTGTGTAATGTGTTGATTTCTGGCAAATTAAGCTCTATTCTATTCTGGCTTAAGTGATAGTTGCGGCAAGCTCTCAAGACCTTCATGATATCTGATGTCTGTCAGTGGCTTTTCACCAGCAAACACATAATAAGTTGCTTATGCCTGTTCAAGTCTCATATTAGAAAGGGCACATTCCTCTAAGCTCCATTATGTTTTTTGGAATAAAAGGCTTTAAAAAAAAAGGTTTTTAGTACAGGACCTTCATTGTGTGTGTGTGTGTGTGTGCGTGTGTGTGTGTGTGTGTGTGTGTGTGTGTGTGTGTGTTTATGCTATCCAGTCTCACCTGCCATCTTTATTGTGTGGCAATCTTTCCTCTCCACATTAACCAAAGATCATGAAATTATGTCTGAAACTGATGACTGATGTATTTAAAGTCATTGAGTGTAGGTTACAGTTCAAGTCATTATTAAATCTGTTTTGTTTTTTTACCATAATGTGAAAAAAATAATCATCCCTGACTTTCCCTCCCTGTTGATTTCTATGTCAGGTCTAATTATATCTGAGTAATTATGAATTGTTTGCTGATTTAATGAGGGAATTGTTAGGCTGAAGTGTGACGCAAATGGCACACTCTTATTCCTTCATAACTGTTGTGATATACAGTATCTTAATATTAAAGGTAGATGCATGTATGCACAGTATGTACACCATGGAACCAGAAATAGGGCTGCAAAAAAAACTGTAGCAGCCTGTATTAGCAAGTGTGCATCCACTAAATCAACTACAAACAGAGTGTGTGTTAAAAAGAATGACACACTCTCTTTTTCGCTCCAAATGGATTAAGGAAAAACATTAGCGTCTCGGCTAAATGTGAGAGCACAAACACACATACACACAAACACACACACTCAAACACACACACAAAGACAAACAGAGGAGAATAAAATGATTTGAAATAGAATTATTTCTGGTCCAGTGCACTAAGTAAAAATCAATTCCCCATTATAGAAATAGGATACAGAAAGGAATTAAAACTTAATGAGGTTTTCCGGCTACAGTCCACCCACTTTTTAACCCTGCACTTGGCAGCGCTGGAAGGCTGTGTGTCAGAGTGTGCATATGCCAATTTGCATGTGTGTGTGTGTGTGTGTGTGTGTGTGTGTGTGTGTGCCAAAATGTTTCATGCATGTGCGACTATTTGTGTACGTGTGTGGGCGGTGGCATGTGTATGTACACACACACACACACACACACATCAAGCGGCAAGATGACACTGATGCTGCATCCTTCAAACCTTCCCTTTCCTCACAGGTATTCAAACTCATTTGTTTCCTTTTACACACACACACACACACACACACCCCGACGCGCGCGCATGCCTCACTCTCTCTGTTGGCAGTATTGATCTCCGGTTGATCCGCGGTGACAAAAGACAAAGCTTTTCATCTGACAGGCAATTAGATGGCTGTGGTGCCTTCAGAGCCCGCGGAGCCCAGCCACAGCATGGGCTGGGTAAACACTAACAACACCAGTCTAAACATAATGGAGATGGGGGGGAGGAAAAAGGGGGAGGAGGAGGAGGAGAACGTCTACACAGGGTTGTCTCTATGGTCTTCCTCCCCAAGTTAACTGTGTCTCCTCTAAAACACTCCCACCGCCCGCCGCCACCACCTAGTTAGCCTTGCAGCCTTGCAGCACATATTGATTTTGGTATTATTAGCTTTCAGAAAGCACAGGAACAGAGGAGTCCCGTGGCTCAGTCAGACAGGGGCTTCTATCTATCTATCTATCAGGTTAGGGGTTCTATTCCCTGTGTAGCTCAATGGGTAAAGCAAGGTACTAAAGCCGGCAGTTGTGGATACAGATTTTCGAACAAAAGGCCCCACTCAGATTCCTACAGGCTTGCCGGTCGAAAACAGTCGAATTCTTCGCACACCAGCCCCCCCCGCCGTGTGACCATCTGCAATTGGTCTTTCCGGCTGATCGCCTCTGTTTACATCCCTACGCTAACATCTCCTGGTCAACACACAACTGGTGCAAAGAGTCGATAAACGGACAATATGAAGCCGCGGCGAGTATAAACACAGTTTGCACGCGGAGACCTGGTTTTGAGTTCAGGAAAGCCTTGTGAAAGTTAGGGATTCCATTCAGTCCTCCAGTAGGTCAATGGTGGACATTTGGAGAAAGCCAGAGGGAGCCTTCAACCCCTCAATGTCTGCTGCCAACTGGTACACATGGTGGTGGATCTGTAATGACCCCACGGGGAGTCATTAGGTGTGATGATTGCTCAGCATGATCGTACTGTATAACGGACAAGGAGTATGAGGACATTTTACGGGGCCAGGAGCAACCTAGGGCGCAAACACGGTTCACTCTCGATGGAACAAACTCAAGAGTGGTTTTCATGAGCAGCAGGATGAAGTCAAATTCCTTCCATGGCCTCCCCAAGCAGCAGATCTAAACGTCATTGAAGCTTTATGGGAGATAGAGTTCCACGTCCTTCATCCCTGAAAGAACTGGAGGCTTTCCTTCTTGAAGAAAGATCCAACGTCCAACTCCACACAGTTCAGGATGCAGTATGACAGCAAGACAAGCAGGCCTGAAGCTGTTCTGAGGGAAAAGATTGGACCTACTTGATATTCACATATTGTTAGGTGTTTCTAGGAATCATTTGATTGCAATGAAATGTTGAATGTTAGTACTTTTTATTCTACTTGTAGCTATTCTGTTTCTTAAATGTTTCCTTCTCCTAAGATTTATGTCTGTCCTTACTTTGAGTTGTGGGAGTGCTACATTGGAATCATGCGACTTAACCACATGACATTTACCTGTGACTTTACCGTGTAACTTATAGATATGCTTCCCGGTTTGGGTTCGTTCTTTGTGTGGCCTCTTGACTGAAACGTCTGCTATGCTGGACTTTACAATTTTGCACTTCAGAATAAAATGGACCTGTATATCACACAAAAAACTCTCATCCCCAACTGAGACCTACGTACCTAAAAAGTCTGAGCTTGGACATTAATGAAGATGCAGTGAGTTTCCCCTACTAAGTTCTGGGAGCCTGGTACCAACACTGCCACTTTAAAACCACACAGGCATGGACGACCTTGATTGCTTTATCATGACGTTTGAATTGAAAACTGTAACTATGAATAAAACAATAAAATACTGATAGTGGGTATCAATAGATGCTGAAGGAAACAATTCTAGAACCCTTTCAGCCGAATAGGGCTCTGAAATACTTGGTTTGGTTAAAAAGAAATCTACCATTGAGAAGAGGTATTGGCCCTGACAACTGCTGAAATGAGTCACCAAGCAGACAAAAGAGAAAGAGACTATACAGGTTTGTCAAAACTGTTGAGTGAAAAGCATTGGGCCAAGTGCTTAAGGAATAAAGGATAAGTTTGGCAATTTTGGACCTATGATTTTTCTCTTACATACCTGTAGTACTTGGACCCGCAGAATACTGACTCTTGAGTCACGTGTTGGTTGAAACGCTGAGCTCTGTTGCCTCTTGCTGCTAACAATAAGTCCAAATGGCAAATATCTCCAAAAAAGCCAGTCTGTAAAAAAAGATATAGGGACCAACCGTTGTATTTCTATCCATGGCCCGGAAAGCAGAAGCACCGCACCATTTCCAATCAGTGGATACTCTTCTACCAAACTCTACTGTTTACAATCTGGCCTGACCGTCCAAAACTGGATTTGTGATTTCCACTCACTAGTTCCGTGATTTCCTGACTAGTGAAAACATGTGTAATGGCGGAACTGTGTCATGAAACCAGAGCTAATTCCATTCACATTTTCCTTTAGTGTGCCGAAAGTCTGAAAAATTGGAAGAGGAAAAATCACGAGCCAAACAAATACAAAAGGTGAGATTTTACTGCTTGGTGGGTGACTCGAATGCTGAATTTGTGGTATGTAATGTTCTCAGGTAGCGTTCAGCGTGATGTTCCTTCCATGCAAGAGAAAACTGGGAAGCTCCCAGATGTGAATGTACTGCGGAACTGTGTGAGTTAAAAGCATGAGTGTGCAGTCATCCTTCAAACAAACATCGACATCTACTTTGCTAGTCTGGAAGCCATTGGACGTACTTGGGTCTGTGCTGCAGTGTGGGTTGGGCAGCTGCCATCTTTTACGCACCTAGATCCATTAGATATTTGGCGGCTTGATGACAGTCTGTCAGCATCCAGTAGGTTTACCACTGCAATCGCAAACATACAACAGCTTGCCATTTCATGTCTATTTAATGAGCGAGATTGTGAACAAGCTGTGTACAAGCGCTGCGGAAAATATCCCTCCTAGGCTGTTATTCCCCCTCTTATCTTAATGAATCAGTTGATTATCTCCTGTTATGACACCATCACTTCTGTTATCTTAATCCATCGATGCCCCATGGACAGCCCCGCCGTACTCGACACTGTTTACAATTAACTATCTGACATAATCTCTTAGAAACTAGTGAGAGCACGGGGCCAGGAGAGGTGCGGGTTCAGTTCCCGAAGGCGAAGTGCATCGCGAAGCGGGTTCCGTTGGCCCGTGAGGCTTTTTTTTGTCCGAGAGGAAAAAAATGTGCAGCAAAATAGACTTTAGATTTACTGCTATTGATCAAGGAATGGTACACCAAATAGATGTGGCCGTAAACAAATTATTGTGGTGTCGCAAGGAGTTATGGATCCCTGCGTCAGATTATTTAAGCCCCTAAAAGGTTGGAATGATGATTATGATAAATCGCGCTCAGCTGGATAGATAATCTATTCTTAATTATGATGAAATTGAATATGTTTGGGAGGCATTACACGCCGGCCCGTGGCCTTATAAGACGCTATTAATGGAAGGGGAGGGAGGGAGGGAGCGAATGAAGGGGTTTGTTTTGGTCCGGAAACAGGTCGACAGTCTTTCAAACATTGTTAGACGTGACGGACCCTGATCCACTGAGAGCTGCCACTGCTCAGAGCTGAGGAAATGGAAATGGTGAGGATTAGTTTTGTCCCCGCGGGCAATGCCATCGAATTGACTGCGATCATACATTGCATTTGTTTGGAATGATTGCTATGCTGGGAGTGTACTGCAAACTAGGCGTGCATCCGCCCCTATAACAATAAATGCCTACTGTATACACTCTCAGAAAACAAGGTACTAGAACGTATCTGAAAGAGTACAAATACTGGGACTGTACCCTATTAGGGTACGAATATCGTACCTTTAGGCATGGGTCCATATTTGTACCTTTGTCACCTGTACCTTTAAGGAACAATTATGTGTTAAGTTACGTGTTAAGTGACAAAAATGTACATAGTTAGACTCTTTGGTACAAAAATGTACCCTTCGAAAAGGCACAGATATGTTCCTTTTCACCTAAAGCAGTGATTCTCAACCTTTTTCATATCAAGGACCCATAACTTAGTACACATTAGGGCCATGGACCCCCATTTGTCTCTCGGATCCAAATCTGAGAATATTTTTATTGTTAGATATGATTTTGTCCAGAATTCTATGACTATCTGTATTGTAGGCAAAGAGATAAAAACAAAACAGTCATTATTCTACATTCTGTAACTGTGCTAACTTGTAAATGAAATAATGGTGAAGTTCAACAATTCATCAATTTGCTGGCGACCCCCTGGAACCTCCTCAAGGACCCCCGGTTGTCCCCGGACCCCACGTTGAGAACCACTGACCTAAAGGACCACTACCTTTGAGGGCCCGTTTGTGACAAATGTACCTTAGGGTTCCGAAATGGACTCCTTATTTCTGACAGTGTATATGTTTGTGTGCCATTCTCACAACAATCATTCTCATTTACATCACGATTAAATCACTCATTTGACTAGAAAAAAAAACATCACAAGCAATCCAGCGGCAGCAGGAGTCAAGTTACAGCTTTCAGTGAGCCTTCAGTCATTGACTTAAATCACTTTGTTTTACTTGGAACCAATGAATTGTTTCTGCTGTGCGCCTCGCGACGGAGTATAATATTAAGAATTTAGCTCAAAGTAGCGTGTAACCTAATTTTCCGAGCCTTTGTTACTCCGGCTGAGAGGATGCAGAGGGAACAACTTCAAGAGTGACAAGCAATTCCATGTATGATGGATGGAGAGATCCTGAAACACACAACTGCACAACAACAATAAACGAAACCGCGACAGGAAAACACTTCAACCAAAGGTCTCCATGCTGAGAGAGAGAGAGAGAGAGAGAGAGGGAGGGGGAGAGAGAGAGAAAGAGCTCTCAAATCGTTTGCAGGATTAATAGTGTTTGAATATTATTGATGTTATTGTGTCAGCCTGGCATATGTGTGTGTGAGCATATGCATATGTATTCATGCCTGAGTGGGTGTGGGTGTGTGTGCTAGTACACACATGGTTGTGTGTGGATTTTCACACTGCACATAAGTGTATTTGTTTGTGTGTGTGTGTGCACGAGCGTGCGTGCACATTAGCCCGCGAATGTGCACTTACTCAAAGCATGAAATAATTTGTGATCAACATCAAAGTGAGTCTTTATTTTTCTTATCTGTTGCCTACAGGCCTCTAATTATACATTCATGCCTTCCTGCACCAAACAGCAAAGTTGGGAATTCAATTTTCTCTCGGCAGAGCAACATGCATTCCCATTGAGATGGAGGAAATGTTGGGGAAATAAAAGAATCTATCTCCCCATTCTATGGAAATTAGCTCGCAAGCGTATAGTTATGAAGAATGGCGTTCCCTTGATGTGGAGGGATGCCACGTAAGAAAAAAAATCCTGAAGGCCCCAGAGGTGACGGAACGCTCAAGGACAGCAACGAAGCGATAAAGACAACAACGAAAACAACAAGCTTGACAACAACGTGAAGATAAGCAGGTATGCACTTGGCATATTCAGATGAGGAGGAACAGGTATTATACTGACTGAAGATATTCAAGCCCAAGAAGAGGATGACGGACAGTTCAGCATGCCTGACCAACAAGAGGACGAAAGAGCAGAAACATCATGATATAAGATCCTGGAAGACTTGTTCAAGACATTCAATTTTTAATCTTGGTAACACTTTACAATAAGGGTACATTAATTAAAGGTTAGGTAATGCTTAATAAGCATTAACGTACCACGTTTTTTGAAGGCAGATACCTATGTTTTTATTCTGAAGTCACCAATAACTGATATGCCAATACTGCCAATACTCAGGGTGGAAAAGCCTCTGAAACAGCATTTAGACCATCATGGGGCACTGAAACTCTCCACTGAACAGGGGCGTGTCTAGGGGGTGGCTGAAATCTGATTGGCCACCCCAGGTGCCACCCCAAAATCCTGAGTTATGACTGGCTGATGGCCATGTTAGAGGCGGGATCATCAAGCCAGTTCATTTCTTTTTCCAAAACTATGCTCCTTGAGTTCCAAGAAACACTCCAAGGGGAGCAAAGAGACCAAATTAGGGATCAATGTGAAAAAAACACTATGTCTGACCAAACAGAATGCAGCACGCACCTGAAGATAAAGACCAAGAAGTAATGTTAGTAGCATACATTTTTTTACATGCATACAGTTGACAGTGATGCCTGTTTTCAACCTGGGCCTTGTATGGAAAAGGATTAGGGCCACATGTGAAAAATGTATTTAAATTCTGAGATTCATTTCAGATTTCTGAGAATAATGTCAGAATTCTGAGTATAAAGTCAGAATTCTGAGTTTAAAGTCAGAATTCTGACCTGGGACCTGCCTACATCCTTCCTAAATGCCGCACTCAGTGCCACCATTGCTTGAGTCTGTGCCCCACCTCGGCCACCCCAGTCAAAATGGCCTGGACACGCCACTGCCACTGAAACCCAGACTCATGAGAATTTTTTGAAGGGTTAGCAGCTCGTTAAGGCAGGATGACCCACCACACCTATTCAATGGTAGGGAAACTCTGGGATACATTACTACCTTTAAATGAATAATGAATTTACAAAATATTATTGAACAATAGGGATGGGACGATGGTCAAGCCGTCTCATTTGTGATTACTACAGCTGAATAAAATCAAGCTAATATTGTGATTGATTTTTTTGAACCACAATACGTATTGTCACCTTTTTGTATCGTCCCATAACTATTGAACAATTAAATTAATAAACAGCATGTGGAAAGGAACCTTCAGCATACCAGAGGTGGACAACATTGACTGTCTGATATCTGATATTTAATAAAAGGCCCCATATATCAGTCTCAAGCTAATTTAGGCTTCCCACCTTTTTGTGATTTAGCCTAAATTCATATATTCAAATTATGACCTCCAGCTGATGATCGTCACAAGATAAAGCAACCACCAATATGAGAAAAAATGTTTTTATGCTTTTCTTTTAAAGACAATTCATAACTTAGATCAGTTTGATACTGCTCATTATTATCTATACCATGAATAAAGATTTATATGAGCGAGTTTATAGTGAGTTTATATGATGAGTTTCATCTCATCATATATCTCTTTTCACAGCATGAGGAAACGCTACGAAAACCCCTTCCTTAAGTAAACTCCCAAGGGAGTAAATTAAACCTGAGACTTGATATTTCAATCATGTACTCCTCCAATTACGGAAAACTAATCAGATCCTGCCTGACATGTCATCTTGTATGCTGACAGCTACAATTACACTTAATTGATAGGTGATAACTGAATATGAATAATACCACTTTTTCACCGGAGCGATACTTCGAGGTTTGATTGATATTGTCATTCCCTTCACACACACCCACACACGTCATATGTACACAGACATGAATGCACACATATACATGAGCATACAGTACATATGCAACTGCACACACCCATTACACACACACACACACACACACAAAGTGAGAGACTTTTTTGACTCAGTAACTCACTTGATTTCCCCACTAATGACTGAGTCAATATATCTCTTAAAAGCATCTGACAAAGCTAATGAAGCCGCAACACACTCCCTAACCGTCCAAATCCTGCCATTGAAAATCCATTGGCATTGAGCAAGGCATGTGCACTCATGATTCCTCTCTCTCTCTCTGTCTCTCTCTCTCTCTCTCTCTCCTGAAGAGTGACAGGTTTTTTTTTTACATTCACTCTTGTAGACAGAAGGAATTGAAAATAAAAATTTTTGTCCACAAATTTGATTGAAGTTGACGTTTTGTCGTCTACTTCAGTCAGACATGGATGTGACATTTTGGAAAAAAAGATGCATCTGGTCTCGGTTTGCCAGTATCAGATCGATATTGGTCTTTTATTGAAAACCAGGGAACGGATCACCACCTAGACGAATTTCATTAGTCTGGGTTTCAGTGGAGAGTTTTAGTGTCCCATGATGGTCTAAATGCTGTTTCAGAGGCTTTTCCCTGAGAAGAATAACAATTCTGAGGGAAACACTGAATACTTGTGATTTTTTGGAATGAAAATCATAACATTTAAATATACTGAATCATAATAAAATACTGGCTTCAATCCAAACATATCAGTATCGGCCTCATAATACCCACATCAGTCAAACTTTAATCTCATTAAAAGTTAATTGCAATATATGCTCGTTTTCTGGCTCTCAGCCATTATTTCGCCTCTCTCTAAGAATCAATACATTTTCTTTTCCTTCTGCTGAGTCCCAGAGTCGCATTGAATCTGCCATCGCTTCACAAATAGACCTGAATCCCCAGGAAGTACAATAAATAGTAGCAATGACCTTTTGATTCGCAGGAATCCACATAGTTGTAATATTGTGTGCGAGTCATGAATAGCCTTTGTGATGAAGGGAGTGACATTTTTTTTCTTTTTTTCTTCATGGTCAATGTTACATTCCAGGCATTCCACACAGGTATTGAGGGATATAACAAGATACATATATAGTATATATATATATATAAACATCTAAGACTTCTAAGAAATTTATATAAAAAATCTAGGGTGCCTAAGACTTTTGCACAGTACTGTATATATATATATATATATATGTATACACATACATACAGGTATTAAAGCAACAAATAATAATAATAAAAAATAATAATAATAACATCTGGCACAATACAGTAATGTAACATTTTTCATGTCATGTTTTCATTACAGTGTACATGGAAAAAAAACTCAATACTAACCCAGTGTCAAAATTTGCAAATACAACAATTACAAATTTACACTACAGAAAGGCAGAAGTGGCACCTAGACCTTGTCAGGAGAGTCAAATGTTCTCATAATTGCTTTGTCTTGCTAAATGGTATGGAAGTGAACAGCGCTGAGGGCCAAACCGGTGAGCGGCGTCTCGGGCCTGTTTAGTATGCAGGGCCACAGTTTTACCTCTCAAAGGAAAGCATCATATTTGGCATCTTAAACATACGTGTTGCAATCCATGTTTCACAATGTCGCAATAATACTCGTTTTCATTGAGCGAGCGGAGAATGCCTCTCTGTGCTCCGCAAACATCGCCGGGAGAGAAAGCACTGAAGGGTGTGTGTATGGTGTGTATGTGTGTGTGTGTGTGTGTGTGTGGAGGGAATGTGGAATAAACACATAATACCGGGAAGCATAATGCGATCATGTAAGGAACGAAATTGAATAAGAACGAATGAGATATATTTATTTTCCCTTTGTTTTTATTAAGGAAAGCCAAATACGCAAGTACTTCCAATTTATTTAGTATTAAAAATGACAGAATGAACGGTGAGAACGAAGGCCAAGGCTACAAAAGGGACAAACCAAGTCAGAGGAAAGGAAGGAAATATATATACAATATGAACAGAGCAGTCAAGTTAGCAGCATTGACATTAAGAGAGACAAAGAGAGACTCAAAAAAAGAGGTTAGGTTAGGTTTTCGATTCATATTTTTCATAAAGAGTGTCTTGTTTGTCTTTTTTTCTCATCATGGTGTGCTGGTAACAGGGTAAAACATCAGATTAAGGAGACAAAAAAATACCGTCTGAAATAAATGTTTCTGATTTTTAAAGGCATTTTGGTCCTTTTCAAGGGCAATTTTATTGAACTATGAAATACTATATTAGCTTCAATGTGCTGTAGAGAAGTTATTATTGGAAGTTATGGTGTTCAGATTTGAAGAGCAATTTCTTGTCTCCAATAATCTGATATATAATCTAATATGTGGCATGAAGTTCAACTTTCAAGTGCTTTTCTAGTTGTTTTTTGAGATCATGGTGTAGACTTGGCAAATCTAAAGTCTTATTTAAAATATATATATATATATGTAAAACTGAATCTTGTTCTATAATGTTCTTGCCTTGTTTGTAAAGGAAAAAATATTTGCATGATTTGGCCATGATGGCTCAATTTTCTACAGGAAAGTTAGGAACAGAGCAGTTCCCAAAAAAGGAAACTCACCCAAAGGTCACTATTGACCTTATTCTAAATAAGACAATATTTCGATTAAGGTGTTCACATGAGTTGCTTATAGAATATTCCATTCATATTCCCGTTTACATGCTACAGAGCATAGTCCGATTAATGACTGAAGACGCATGCCCACATTACGTCCTGCGTCTTATGTCCGAGTTTCCCTCCGGAATTTAACCTGAAACCCTTTCTGTGATTTTGCTTGGATCTTGGATCTTGGATTGCCGTATGTGTCGCAAAATGTCGCGAAAATATACGTCATAGTGCGATTAAAGTGTATACATGTCTACAATGCAGTTCAATAATGCGACTAAGATCGGAATACTCCACATGTCTTAATTTGACTATTGCTTACTCCAACTATGACCTTATATTATTCAGGTTAAGGTTATCAGAAAATGCTGTTTACATGGCAGTGTCTTATTCAGAGTATTGTCTTAATCGGGTTATTATCGGAATATTGCAGTCCATGTAAACATTCTCATTGTGTTGTAGAGATGTTTATTGAACTATGAAATAATACATTTGCATTGCATATTGGCAAATAAACACTCAATTTGTACCGCTGAGTCTTGTTTTAACTTCTGCTGGAAAGTGGCAGCAGGCCTTACAGAAGAAGACGGTGCTGTTTTCTCCTCTCTGTCCCCAGCCAGTCCATCTTCCTCCCTCCATTGTTTTTTTTTTTCTTACCATATTAGTTGTTTTAGTTTTTGTCGATGCAGTGGTTTGCGTCAGTCGGCATTTTCCCCTACTGCTGGCTGCGTGGTGCCAACATTCCCTACTGCTTCAGGCTGTGTGCTCTGTTGTTTTCCGATAAAAAAAAACAAAAAAACACTCCATTTTTATCTCCCGGAACGTTGCATTTAGATGTGAATATTTGACAACTCAACAAAAAAAATTTACTTTAAGCGTACTTTGAATTATCGGGGTAATTTTTCCATCTTATTTTTAATTTCACAGACATTTTAGCCCGTTCTCCCAGGTGGGAAGTGACGTCTCTAAGCAGGCCCTCTCTCTCTCTGTTGACCCCAGATACTTCCCGGCCGACCATTCTTCCCAATTAGCTACATCTAATTAACACTGGCCCCAATTAGGCTAGTGTCTGAACTTTCCCCTTAAACACATCCATCTTGTTAAATTTTCCTGAATGGGACAAGCAATGAGGTAATGGAAATCAATGGGTCCCACTGATCGATCCGACACCGCGCACACACACACATGCAAACACACACACACACGTGCCCCCTGCTAATGAATGCTATTGAATGGACCGTTGGAAAAGGAAATTTGCCAGAGAAGCTGATTCCGCCTTTCATTCAGTACAAGCTTCGTTCTCGCTTCCCTCTGTTGTTGCCAGCAATTCCTTACTTTATTCAAATTTTCCATAGATTAGTGGTTCCCAAAGTGGGGTCCAGGGACCTCTGGGGATCCTTGAGGGGGATCCAGGGGTCCTTGAGGGGGCTCCAGGGGACCCCACAGCAAAATGGGGAATTGTTTAATTTCACTATAATTCACTAGAAAATATAGCAAGTACAGAATGTATAAGAATGGTAATCCTAGGTGTCACTCTCGCCACTAACATCTCCCCACAATTCTGCAATGCAATACTAAACCAGCAGCAACACAAACCTTCCCATATGGGACTAAATCTGATCAAATGGGGCCCTAATTTGTGTCAATTTCTGGGTCTCCACATTTCAAAAAAAGCCCTTTACAAAGATAAAAAAAAACAACAACAACAGCAAAACCATTAAAAACAAGGTGAGTGATATAAACGGCAAGGCAAGAGTCATAAAAGGGAGGTCAAAAACAATAATAAAAGGTCATTACATAAAAGCAAGTCAATAAAAAGCAATGTCGGCAGAACCGCCGCCTTATATTATACAGGACGAATCATATTTTATTGGATAACCAAATAAGATAAGTAGGCCCACACTGGAAGGTAAATCAGTATGCAGTGCGCTTAACATGGAGGCATGTATTGGTCAGCCTGGTGTTGATTGATAAGGACATTTCATAATGGCCCAAGATCTCATCAACATGCAGATTTCACTAGAAGCGTGGGAAAACTTAATGACCACAAGGTAAAAGGCCTAATGTGCGAGATTATTATATGTGTCTAGTGCACTATTTGGCAAAATTTCTTCATATGTTCTTAACTGGTATGAACACCAGAGAAGAAGAACACAGACAAGTCCATCGTGCTTAGCTAAAGCTACAGGGACTGGAATCACTCCCTTGCCGCCAAAATCTCTATCCTGGCAGGATGACAGGTCGCCAAAACTCTGTCCAATAAACAAGCTACTTGTGAGTCCATGTGGCTTTTGTTTACAAGCTCTGGTTCTCTTGTAATAGGGCAGTGTGAACCAAAATGTACGAAATACAAAAATGCAACAAAGTAAACTTTTCCACTATGGTGCCATATTTATGATCACACCCTTAATCTTCACCATTTGAACATAGACCTGTTGTGTATAACGCAATTAAGTCTATGTGCCACTGCTTTGTTTATTGGCCGGAAACCCTATGCCAGTTGGTTTCATTTCATTTCATCATTCAGGTAACCATCAAGACCGCGAAGTGTCCAGACTACTCTAACAATCCCCTAAATTCAGTCAATTGCCTAGAACAGTCTGAATATTTTTGACAGCATCTTGGCACCATTAAGGCCAGAATGAGTGACATTCTCTAGCATTTCACCAAAGAATTCTTAAAACAAAACAAAACAAAACAAAACAAAACTAAAAAAAAGTTTGTCCCCAAATTTAAAATGATGATCAGTGCATCAGAGAGAGCCAGGATGGATGGGATAGTCAATTGAAATTCTCCCTGCTGTTACCGTCATGGATCGGGCTGGATATGGCAAAACCCAAATTGCTGTTCAAAGTTTAGTTCGAAAGTCACAGAAATGTTGTTTTCGAGTTTCTTTCTCCTGAAGCCACAGTGGAGCTACCTGTAGGCCAGCAAATGCTTTCTCCAGGTGAAGCTTAAAGTCTTTGAGAGGAGTGGGACTTGGGTAAGTCTGTTCCCACGACAGAGGCTTTGCAGGGCGTTACAAATGTCCTAGCAACCAAGTCTATCTCCGTCGTGGAGGTCCACTGGTTGGGGGCAAATAATGTCTAGCAAAGAGAGATACCTGAAAAAGATTGTTGTGATGTGGATGTAGATCCATTCAGTGGCGTTATAAGTAAAAGTGAATAGTTTTATTTCCAAACTTAGGTTACTGTGACACAGTAAACTGCCATGTCTTTAGCCCTAGTCTCTACTCCAAGACACTCGTCATAGCTTGAGAAGAGTCAGCAAGTTAACCTGAACAAGCAGTTGGTTTTTGGCTTTGTTAAGCAGCAAGCAAACTAATTTAGCAGAGTAATGAATGTTAACAGAAAATAACCAGAAACCAGAAAATGGTTCTCTAGGTTTGCACCATAGCAGAACCCTTTTTGGTGGCATAAAGAACCCTTTTAGAAGGTTCTCTACCATGATCCATGCTCATATGGTTCTACATAGAACATTTATGGTGCTGCAAAAAGCTTTTTTACCATATGTTCTAATAGAACATAAACAAAAAAAATGAGGCGGTCAGAATGCAGATAAAGTCAATGGAAGGAAGCAAAAGGAGCTTCATGAGAAACTTTGCTAGACAATGCAATTTGGGGATATGATATCACACCCATTTAAATTTTTGAACTTGAGAGAGAAATTTGCCTGAAGCAGTAAAGTGAAAGCCAATCAGCGTCAAGCACGTTTTCCCCCCACCTAGTATTTGTGACCAATAACGTAATGACATCGGATCAAAAAGTTCTCGAAATAAGACATTGGTCATGCCTCTTGCCTAGAATATCCTGCTGAAGCATTGTTTCAAGTAATCTACGTTGTCTCATCAAGAGAGTTGGTTGACATCCCAACCAAACCTAATAATCATAATGGCTGAACTATAGAAAGATGTCAACCAAAACCACTAATCATAATGGGACTATACAAAGATGTCAACCAAAACCACTAATCATAATGGGACTATAGAAAGATGTTAACCAAAACCACTAATCATAATGGGACTATAGAAAGATGTTAACCAAAACCACTAATCATAATGGGACTATAGAAAGATGTTAATGAAAACCACTAATCATAATGGCTGGACTATAGAAAGATGTTAACTAAAACCACTACTCATAATGCCTTTTTAGCCTTTATAGCTCAAACATTGTGTGACGTGTTGTGCACCTTTAGGTGTCCTTAATTGCTTTAGGTGCCTTTAATTCTGATTTGAACGTTTTTTTAGTCATTATGGTTTATATAGAGCCACCACCCTAACCAAAGAACCCTCGAGGAACCCTCATTTTACTGGGTGTAGGGTGTGAGGGCGCAGGATGCTAGGTGTACAACGGTGTGTAGCAGTGCCAGCGGCGGTCTGACTGGGTGATTGGGAGGGGTGGGTGGGTGGTGGGATGGAGGGGGTTTGAGGGGGGGGTCCTGACGGATGGATGGATGGCAGGGTGACAGTGAACAGATGGAGCCTCTGATGGATTGCAGCGACATTAAACGTGAAAGAGGAGCAGGGCCCTCGGTCAAAATGCAGGAGACGCGAGAGCCATGCTGCTCCGCAAGGCTCGTCTCTCTCTCTCTCACTTCAATTCAGCTGCTTTATTGGCATGACTGTTTATCAGAAGCAATATTGCCAAAGCAGTGTAGAGAATGTCAATTTTCATAAAAAAAAAAAAAAAAAGTTCATACTATAGTGAGACGACAAATTATAGACATAGATACTAGATAATAACGAGATAATAATGATTTCTTGGTTTGCAAACATGTTCTATACAATAGTACATGATCACCAATACCTAACAGTTCCAAAAATTGAGAACATGTAGTTATGCAAATCATTCAGAAAACAGTAGAGGCATAACAGATAATGTAATGACTTGCTCTCTCTCTTTTGGATGTCTCCCTCTCTCATGAAGTCGTTCCCTCGTTCTTTCTCTCTTTCTTTTCTCTAAATCCTTTCTCCCCCCGGTTTCAAGCCCAATTGGTTTCCCTCCTAGTTTATTATTCGCCACGTTTCACGTTTTTCCATTTTCCGTGAGATGATGCATGATAGAGACATGAAACGAGGCAAAATGATAGATAATGGCTGTACCTGACTACCCAAGAAATACGACCCGAATTTGCCAGATGATAAAAACGTCGAGCTTTAAAAGTCCATAACTCCCAACTGTAAGTCTGATTTACGCAAAACTTGGTACATATTCATCTGGAAATCTTCTTCGACTTTGCTACTTGGGACACTCAAGCCTGCCATGATCCATGTTCTGCCATTCTGACTTATTTGGAAAACACATTTTTAACTTCTCCTCCTACATTGTTGGCCTGATCGCCACCAAACTTGGCGGGAGCCGTCTATGGACCAAGCTCTTTCACTGCAAAAACTGACAAACTTGATAAGTTATTTCATCTTGTATCCAGACTTATCAAGCTTATTTTAGTGTTTTAGTGAAATCATCTTACTGCACTGGCAGATCATTTCAACGGTTTCAACAGAGAATGTAACTTGTTTCAGGACATTTACTTAAAAAAAAAAAGTGAAATTGTCTTGGAGAAAGTTTCTTTTTTCAAGATTTTCTTTGTTTTATGATGATTTCTTGAAAAGTCATATTGGCAATGCATGTATCAAGTGAAATTTATTGAAACCAGCAAGATTATCTGCCAGTGCAGTGAGATCATTTGACTAAAAATATCTTGAAATAAGCTTGATGGGTCTGGAAACACGTTAAAATCACTCACAAAACTTGTTATTTTTTGCAGTGTTAAAAGCTGTTCAGAGTTTTGCTAACTTCATTTGGCTGATATCAACCAATGGAGTTGCAAGAGGGTGTGTTCTGTCATCTTGATATGTGATAGATCTATTCAACAGGCTTATAGTAATTCAAATGCCAGAAACTGATCTCTTGAAATGTTAAGCCATAGAATATGGTATATATGCTTTTGTTGTGATCGGTCGCAAGGTTATTATCGTTAACGAAAACTAACGAAATAACGAAAACTAGGTGGGAAAAAACATTTTTGTTAACTGAAATAAAAATAAAAACGAGGCTTTACAAAAAAACGATAACTGAAACTGGATTGTGTGTTTACAAAACTAACTAAAATAAACAAAAAGTATAGAGAAAATGTCTTTAGTTTTCGTCTTTGTCAATTTATTTCATACATAAGCCTAGTATTTTGAATTTTTGAATCTCGCTCCTGACAAATACCCCATATTACAAAAAAAGACTAAAACTAACACTGAAACTAATAAAAACTACACTAAAACTAAGCATTTTCAAAAAATAAAAACTAAACTAAACTAGCAAACCCGCTTTAAAAACTAATTAAAACTAAACTGAAATTGAAAACAAAAAGTCAAAACGAAATAAAAATAAAAACTAATGAAAAATGCAAAACTATAATAACCTTGATCAGTCGATGTGGCCTCTACTCAAGGAGGCTTGGAAGTATCACTATGAAACTTGACAGACTCTTTAGGATGTAAACCAAATTCATTCAAATCTGTCAAAATTGTTGAAACAAAATGTTGAGACAATGATGGAACTGTCAGTTTCTCTGGAGTGGCTATATTTTATATAATTTACCCTCTACTCTTATCCTTTAACCTTGTGCCCTTCTTGTTTATACACTTGCTTTATTTTATGATTTTTGCTTTCATTTGATTATTAACGCACTTTGACTGTTTTTAAAAAAAAGTTCTATAAAAATATATATTTTTTATTATTATTGTATTGTTATGTAATGCTTGCAAGTCTAAGCTTCAATATAATGTATATGAAGGAAAATTGAGAGGTGTGTATTTGTGTGTGTGTGTGTGTGTGTGTGTGTGTATTCTCCTCTTGCCATCTGTTGACAGAGATACAACCTTCCATACCGATCACCTGCCTCATAATCACCCCATCAGTCACAGCCCTCAGCCTCAGACACAGGTAAACACACAGACACACACACACACACACACACACACATATGCACCCACAAATGCTGAAATATGAAGAAAAGTGATGAGAATAATAATCCACCAGATATATTCATGAGTCACTACTCCCTGGATAGGTTTACACAACACCTAGTCATTGCCAATCCAGTTGGTTGGCAGGTTAGCAGGTTGATTAGCAGTTTGTTACTTAAAAAAAATAATGTGTTACTCATTTCTCATTTCAAAAGTAATATTATTAGATTATTTATTACTCCTTGGGAGCAGTAAATGGGCACTATTCATGGTATTACTTTTCCAAGTCGTGGGAATGCTTCCACCCAGAGAAAGTCAACTGTTGTACCATTTCTCATCAAAGTAGAGAGAATACTTCCACCAAGAGAAAGTCAACTTTTGTACCATTTCTCATCTCAGCACCTCATTGTGAGAGGAAAAAAATTAACAATTAATTAGAGGGAATACTTCCGCCAAGAGAAAGTCAACTTTTGTCCCATTTCTCATCAAAGTAGAGAGAATACTTCCAACCAGAGATAGTCAACTTTTGTACCACTTCTCATCAAAGTAGAGAGAATACTTCCAACCAGAGAAAGTCAACTTTTCTACCATTTCATATCAAAGTAGAGAGAATACTTCCAACCAGAGATAGTCAACTTTTCTACTATTTCATATCAAAGTAGAGAGAATACTTCCAAACAGAGATAGGCAACTTTTGTCCCATTTCTCATCAAAGTAGAGAGAACACTTCCACCCAGAGAAAGTCAACTGTTGTCCCATTTCTCATCAAAGTAGAGAGAATACTTCCACCCAGAGATAGTCAACTTTTCTACCACTTCTCATCAAAGTAGAGAGAATACTTCCACCCAGAGATAGTCAACTTTTCTACCATTTCTCATCAAAGTAGAGAGAATACTTCCAACCAGAGAAAGACAACTTTTGTCCCATTTCTCATCAAAGTAGAGAGAACACTTCCACCCAGAGATGGTCAACTTTTCTACTATTTCATATCAAAGTAGAGGGAATACTTCCACCCAGAGATAGTCAACTTTTCTACTATTTCATATCAAAGTAGAGGGAATACTTCCACCCAGAGATAGTCAACTTTTCTACTATTTCATATCAAAGTAGAGGGAATACTTCCACCCAGAGATAGTCAACGTTTGTACCATTTCTCATCTCAGCGTCTCAGTGTGAGAGGAAAAATTAACAATTAATTGTGATGAAAACCAATCGCCAGATGGTGAAAACAAAAGTAATGACTTTTTTTGATTGGTTGCTGAAATTGAAAGAGTTATAGGTTACACTACTTATTAATTGGAAAAGTAATAACATTACTTTGTAATGCATTACCACCAAATACTCTTGACTAGTTGTTGAATGGTTACTGGTTCCTTGTTTGATCCTTACCCAACACTAGTACCCCAATGCCAGTGCAATAAACCCCTATGCAAACATGTACCAGTCCAGCACGCCTCTGGTATGGGTGTTAAAGCTTGCTACAGTTGCTTGTAATATGTCACTGTGACTGGATCTGTCCTTGTAAAATTAAAATCTACATATATAGATAAATGCTGAAATATGCCTGGCACTTATTCAATCAAGGCGGTTTACTTTTAAGCGTATGCACATGTACTTTTCTCGAGAAGCCGTGCAGACAAAATGAAATTTCCATAAAATTCGTAAGGGGACATTTCCTCCCACCGTATTGATGTATTGAACCACTTATTGAGTTTGAAGTGCTTTTTAGGCCCGCTGAAAGGAAAGAATGCACGCTGACCATGAAAAACGCCGACGATATCGCCGCTATTCAGAGAGAAAAGGGTGGAGAGAGAGCAGAAGCAATGGGAAGACGGAGAGATATTTCAGCATCCCCCGGACCCTGAACCCTCCTTGGAATCAAGCCATTTTTCTCTTTTCATCCCCCCCCCCCCCCCCCCCTCCCTCCGTTTTCCCCTCCGAGACGACAACACCGGCCGTAACCTCGGCACATTCAATTTGCGTCCGATAAGTTTCCAACTTCGGCGGAGGAAACCCCGAGCACATTAACACGAAACATTTAATTGAATCCGCTCAAATCTAATTAAGCCCGGCTTGCTTGGCAGCGTGGATGGAAGTCAATATTTGCTCGGCGGCTTGGCAAAGATGTCTCTATTTCCTTTTCCCCTCGCCTCCGACGGAACCGATGAAGTAATGGGGAAGGTGAAAGAGCCCGCCGTCAACGGGAGAGGCAGACGCGACGAGTGATGAGACGGGAGGAGGAAGAGGAGGAGAGAGAGGAGGGATGGACGGAGAGGTGAGGGCAGGTCGAGACGGAGAGAGAGAGACGCCGTCCGCGCCTTGACAATTAGTTGGACGGCCATTGTGGCGTCCTCTGAAAGGACTCTTACATGCTTGGCTCCGGAGTTCGGCTTTTCTCTAACGCTCGTTATACCAGACTGCAAACACAAACCAGCAGGCTTTCCAATTGATTTAGTCAATAACATGGGAATTAAATAATAATAAGAAGAATAATAACTTTATTTGTATAGCACTTTTCTAAAAACAATGTTTGCAAAGTGCTTTACATACAATAAAACCCAAAAGCAGTGATGTGAAACTACCACAATGAATGATAGAAAAATAAAAACAAATTAAAAAAATATAATATAAAATAGGAATAAAAGGTAATATATGAGGTAAACAGGTACAATTAAAAACACACAAACAAACAGAGATACAATTAAAAACAGATGGAACTTTACATAAAAGTGTGTGCCGAAAAAAAAAATTATGAAAAATAGGAATAAAAGGTAATACAAGAGATAAACAGGTACAACTAAAAAAAACACACAAACAAACAGATACAATTAAAAACAGATGGAACTTGAAATAGAATTGTGTGCCAAAACACAAGAAAGCAATCAAATGGAGATACAAGGTGCAAGGTGCAAGATACAGGTACAAGTAGTAAAGTTTTTACTTCCCATAGCGCAAAATGATCATAATATATTAAGCAGGGAGTTGATAGAGTCATTGATCAATACCAATGGCTCAAGGATTATTTTGCCAGGTGATGAGATTTCTGGCTTTCAGAACTCCCTGACCAATGGAATTTCAAGACACTCCAAATCCGTCCCGCCTACTGGAGGATGGTGCTATGAGCAAGTGACCGGGATCACAAAACTTGAGCTATGAAGGTTAAGGGTGCGATGACACCTACAGTTCATCGTCTTTGGTCCAAACCATAGTGGACCATCATAACGATTGATTGTGTTCAAAATTTTGTCACTTACTTCACTGTAGAGCTTTACGAAGCTCCAGGACACTCACATGGCCAACATAATCTGCAACACCAGAACCCAAAAAGCATCTATCAAGGCTACTGTCAGTGGAGAAACTGGTCTCTCTCCTCTGGATGGATTTCTCCCTGTATGATTGTTGAACGTCTCTCGGTGCAAAATGGCGGCTCTAGAAAGAAGCCCTCGCTCTTTGATTCTGAGGGACTGACACCAAAACCTGACGTTTACCGCTGATGTTTAACATCCTGAAACATTTTCTCATATCAAACTCCACTGTAGCTGCTGGAAATATCTCAATGTGGCATCATGTCATCTACGTTTGGCCACTTAGCCGTGGGAATAAGAAAAATACACCAAACAAGAATGCAAGATACATCACCAAAAGCTGTTGTTTTTAACAGTGCTTGTGATTTTTTCTTTAAGCAGATAATCAATTACTTTAATTTGTAATGTATTCAATTTTATGAATCTGAATGTATCTTACCTTAAAAATATATATATTTTTAAATCACATCAGAGGAGCTTTCAGGACCAATGTCCCCTCTAACTAGTGACCTACATCTAACAATTTATCACACTGACAAGTGGTTTTGGAAATTTTGATGACAAATGATATTTGATGCAGGGACTTTAACATACTGTAGCTTAAGGTTATGTCAACTGGAGCCTTGTTAGAGGGCTGGAGGAATGTCATAATTTTGTGCAAAAATCAATACCTGTGAAAATGTGGAGCTGTGTTTGACAGTCCCAATCCAGTATGTGAAAGCTAAACATTTTCGCTACATTTCACTTTGGTAGATGCTGGCTCCCTCTTATTAAGGCATAGGAGTTCAGGAACGATTAACTTCCAGCATTAGCTGCCCTGGGGATCTGCTGCCATCACCATCATTCAAGATTTATGTTTTTTTGTTACCCAGCCGTCAATACTGATAACTGCAAACAGGCCAAATTACTTTTAGAAAAAGAACCTGAGAGAGAGAGAGAAAGAAATAATATTATTTGGATCGGATCTAGGGAGTTTTAGCTCGGACGCCGGGTCTTCCTACTGGTCAAATTTGGTGTTCGCCCATTCATGAACTCGTATAGTGGTACACGCACTGCCAAATGGAAACTTGAAATATCATTTATAACCAAATATCTTGTTTAACCAAAGATATGTTTCACCCTGCGATGCCAGCCAAGCCGCTTTTGAAAGCGTTTTCGCCAGGGTTACGGTGTTTATCCCACACATTCTTATCCGTCTCTTCGCCTCCATCAGTGTATCTCTCTTGAAGAAACTGCATCGCCAAACTCCAAGGCCGTGTCGGGACCCCGCTGAACCGGAGCTGTTGGCAAAATAGAGACGCCGCAGGAAAAGGCTGAGATTTCGACACCGTGGATTTCTTCTCCGCGGAGAGGGAGGAACGGAGGAAAGAGGCAAAGATAGGACGAGAGAGAGATAGAAAGACAGAAGATATGTACAGACTTTAGGCAAATCATTGGAATGCGAACTGGCTGCGTTTCCATTAGCTCGAGATTTCCTGAATGTCAAAAAACACGTCCACCAGAAAAATAGCTACGTCTTTCCAGAATTGATTAGTATTGATTAGTACTAGGCTAAGTTGCTGTTCTTTAGTGTCAGCTTAATGTTGGCCATGTTTCATGTGGTCTGAAAACTTGGTAGGATTGGTAATGTACCAACTAATGGTCATGCAACCACGATGGAGTCTTGCAGTGAAATGGAACCATTATTTATTCCGCGGACGCATTTCCATCACTGTTAACCACATTATTCCTGCGAGGGTAAAAGCTTTTTTCCCGCAATATCGAGAAAATTTTCATCAGATTTTTGCCATTTCCATTCAGCTTTTCCGACTTCCACACATCATAATTCACAAAAAAAAAAAATATTACTTACTATATACTTGGACGGAAACCCGGCAACAGAGAGAGAGAGAGAGAGAGCCAATTCCGCCTCCCACTCGCCTCTCCTTTTGTCTTTTCCCTGTCAGTTAATAACACATTATGTGCTTAAGCTTTTCTCCTCTTTCTCTCTCGCTCTCTTGTCCTCCCTCCTCCCTCTATCTCTGGGGGAACAGCAGAAAACAGAACAAAAGTCTTTCCTTCGGCAGAGCCACTCCCCACCCCCCCCACCCCCCACAGGCTGCCTCACTTTTTAGCACAGGAGAACAAAGAGCCAATGCATTTTTAAAGTGTCCGTCAATGAATAGATTTGAAATTGCCTGTGTGTGTGTGTGTGTGTGTAGGCATGTGGGTTTATATATATATATATATGTGTGTGTGTGGATCTGCCTGTCTGACTTCTGGCTTGATTGCACGGGTGGGTGGGTACGGGCAGATGAACCTCAGCAGCTGAGAAAATGAATGGAGAAATGGGTGTTTTTTTGTTTTTTTTTTCGGGGTGAGAGAGAGCCCGTATTATTCAAAAGTGCAGACAGAGAGGGCCAATATATCAAAGGAGGCATCCTCTTATCTGGAAACCTTTCTGAATGTTTTGGACAAAATCAAGCACGGACTGAGTGGAGAGGACCAGAGACTCAAAAGACAGAGAATGTCAAATGTCAGAAATGTCAGAGGGATGGATGGATGGATGAAAGAGAGAGAGAGAGAGAGAGAGAGAGAGGATTATATGAGTGGACGACAGTAACCGGTCCACTGATTTTATCTTTGCTCTCCCTTGCTAGCGCTGTAATCAGGTTGCATTTGAAATGTACTACATTACAAAAAAATAACGGATTATCTGCTCAAAATTGCAACCTGTTACGCAATTCACCGGAATACTCAGTTTCAGCATTGTAACCTCATTCATTTCTGTCACGTTTGATTACTTTGCCTATAAAATCCATATTACGGGTAATCAGATCAACAATTTAGCACAATTTACCGGCTACAATCTGTAGAGTCATTATAAGATACAATGAAACTTTATTGATCCCTGTGGGAAGCTGGGTTGTTTCAGCAGCAAATAGTGACAGGTTACAGCACAGAAAATACAATATACAGTATATAAGGGTAAACTATATGACCTCCAGGCTGGGATCATCTTAAGGCGAACAACCACCAGTTTAAACAAAAATCATTATATTATTCATTATATTTTCAGAAAAGCCTAAAAAGTTGTTTTTTTTCCTTAAAGACCCCATCATCATATAACTCACATCAATTCGGTGATACTTAATATGATGTGTACTTTACATCTGAAAGATTTATGTTATATGATTTATAAAAAGTTTAGGTTTACCCTCCACTACATCCCTGGTATTATAAAAGAACTACGACTACGCAATTACAACACTGACACTAATAGGTATGAGTAAGTATGAAAATATTAATTTCAGCATTATGTGTGGTTGTGCAAAAGAATAGCTGTAGAACCTACTGAGGCAAAGGAAAACAAGGAATGAAAAATATGCACAATATGAAAAACAAAACTAGAAATAACCGCCTCACGGTTGTATGCCTCCGCCAATAAACTTTGTTTTATCATTGCAAGGACAGTCTTTATTTATTGAACATATATAATTAATGTGATTATTAGGTCAACTTAAAGGATTTTGGTGTCTGCAAAAGTAAGTGACAGCACAGTGAAATTGACCTTTGGATATAAAATGTCATCACTTCATCACTTCATATCCTGTTAGACATTTGTGTAAAAGTTTGTCATAATTAGCGTATGAATTCTTGAGTTATGGCCAGAAACGTCTTTTGTGAGGTCACAGTGACCTTGACCTTTGACCTTCGACCACCAAATTCTAATCAGTTCATCCTTGAGTCCAAGGGGACGTTTGTGCCAGATGTAATGAAATTCCCTCCAGGCGTTCCTGAGATATCGTGTTCAGGAGAATGGGACGGACGGACGGATGGACGTACAACTCGAAAACATAATGCCTCCGGCCACAGCTGTTGCCAGCGTGGAGGCATAAAAATAGGAAATATGTATATGCAGCATGGACATAAATGAAAAAAAAAAAATCTCAAGACATGCAATACATAACAGATAAGAAAAACATGAGAATATGAAGTTGTATTTGCATTAGCAGGTCTACCAGCCACACATAGAAAGTGTCTAGGCCCCTGAATCCAGTATCTTCTATTATTTCATGATCTGTAGAATTATTTTATAAATATCTGTGTTCCTTTCAAGAATTTGTCTGTTTCTGATTGTAGAAATAATAATCCCCCTTCTTGTCTGTTTTTCTAATTAGAGCGGCAAGTGAAGGTTGCTGGTTTGAATTCCTGGACCAGCTATGAAAATATGGGTGGAGAAAGTGATAGAGTAACACTCTCCCCTCCCTGACAACTGCTGTCAAGCTGCCCTTGAACATGGCACTGAACCCCAGTGGAGCTGCTCAGTGGCCACCAGTAGAAGACTGTGGCTGTACTTGTCAGCTCCCAGTGTGAATTTATGTGTAGCAGACTGTCGCTGGAAAAGAACATGGCTCTCTGTCAACGTTCTGTGGATAAATAAAGGTTAAAAGGAACAGGGAGTGTCACATCATTCATCATTCTGTTTGCAGTTGAATACAAAGTTCAACAATAACTTGCAAGCTAGCTAGTTAGCGTTAGCCAGCTAACACTGAAAATAAAAACAGAGCAGAGAAAGATAGATATTGCTGTACTTGCTCTTGAGGAAGAAGATGAGGACCACATCCTGATTTATCAGTTTATCATCTCGTCCAAGAGTTCTGCCTAGATAGAACTGTTTCAAGGGCTATTTTCACATTGAAGTGTTTTCACATTGACGTAATGTGCAGTGCAGATATGCCCAAAACGCGCTTCCATGACCAAACCATTTGAAAGCAACTGAAAAGAGGTGCAGGTACATTCAAAAAAGTATTATTATCTAACTGGTGCCATGCCATTGTTCCGACAGCCCATTATTCCGAAACCCCAATAGTCCGAAAACTCCATGCCTGGCTCCATCTACAACCGTGGCTTCTGATAGCCTTGACCATAAGCTTGCTCTAATCCTAACCTCAGTGACCCCATGCCTCAACCCAACCACCTCCGGGATAACGGGCTGTCGGACAAATGGGCTTTCGGTCCAATGGGTGGACATTTTTCGGACTATTGGGGTTTCGGAATAATGGGTCGTCGGAACAATGGGCAGTCCCCATCTAACTAGCATTAGCTAACCTGAAGTAACAAAGTGGACGCTGTTGGAAATAAAAATGGAGAAGAGAAAGTTAGCTACTAGCTATTAGTTAGCTAGCTATTAGCTTGCTCTTTAAAGCTGCACTAAGTGATTTGCCAACCACTAGAGGGTGACAGAAAAGCACCGTGCATAAAGGTTAATATAAGCTAACCGTACTTTCTGAAGGTTACATGTCCCACGATGACAAGTGAAGAGATAGGTAGCAAGTTTACTGGTTTAACAAGTTTACTCGCTCATTTCATTAATTCCGGCATTACGAGAATGTTTTTTCAGGGATGGGAGGGGGAGACAAGCTAGGTTTTTTTTTAAAAAGAAAAGCTACTGAATAGGTCAGGAGGAGCTTTGAGTCGGTCCGTGTTTCAACAACAACAACCTTAGAAAAGAGGTGAAAACAGCAACACTGCTGGCCCGCCTGTGTGGATATTGGTTTATATCATTATGTCTCAATGAAATCTCAATATAGCACACATTCAGGATTGGTTATAAGGTCTGATATCACTTATTTCCAGTGGTGGAGGAAGTATTCTGATCCTTTACTTAATTAAAAGTGTCAATACAGCAATGTAAAAATACTCCATTACCAGTAAAAGTCCTGCATGAAAAATCCTACTTAAGTAAAAGTACATAAGTATTAGCAGCAAAATGTAGTTAAAGTATTAAAGTAAAAGTAGTACTTTGGTCCCTCTGACTGATATTTTATTATATATGACAACATTAGATTATTAATACTGAAGCATGTAAGCAGCATGTTACTGTTGTAGCTGCTGGAGGTGGAGCTAGTTTGAACTACTTTATATACAGTTAGCTTTAGTCCAGTGGTTCCCAATCTAGGGGTAGGGCCCCTCCAAAGGGTCACCAGATAAATCTGAGGGGTCGTGAGATGATTATTGGGAGAGGAAAGAAGAAAAAACAAAGTTCTGATACACAAATCTGTTTTCAGTTTTTGGACTTTTTCTCTAATCTTTGATTTTTGCTGAAATATTGGATCATTTGAACATTTATTGAAATGAAACCATGTGAGGTTAAGAGGGAAAAATCACTATTTGGTGGAGCTGTTAACAACTCATAGACATCTGAAATGTGACCCGACTACACACTGCTTTTTGTAAGACGTCAAAAGCCAAAAAGGTTGGAAACCACTGGTTTCATCTTTAACAATGTGTTGTATTTTAAAAGCTTGTTATATTATCCATTGTGTCAAATCTCCATCTGAAAAGTAACTAAAGCTGTCAAATAAATGTAGTGGAGTAGAAAGTATAATATTTCCCTCTGAAATGTAGTGGAGTGGAAGTATAAAGTAGCATCAAATGGAAATACTCAAGTAAAGTACAAGCATCTCAAAATTGTACTTAAGTACAGTACTTGAGTAAATGTAGTTAGTTACTTTCCACCACTGCTTATTGCAGGTTTAAGAAGAGATGAGGAGCCCATTGTGAAACAGTAGCTAGCTAAAGAGGAAGGAAACAGCTTACTTCCCTCCAGGGGCTGCTGATTTTTTCTGTCTGACACTGACACAATGCACGTCATTCATACAGTTGTGATATGTTCAACTTGGGGTGCCAATACACACATACCAGTGGTTTGGCATGACCGAACCACTGAAAATAAAAAAAAGACACAATGTTCAAAAAAAAAATCACAGTGTCCTTCGTGATGTAAAACAGCTCTCCTGTCTCTGTGCATGTAACCCGACCGCTCGCCACTGCCAGCACAACAACACACAGAGCGTTATGGAAATGAGCAGAACGCCACAGCTTGTATGTAGGATACTGCCATCAGGGAGCGGAGGAGGAGGACGAGGACGGAGGGAGGGAGAGAAGAAAATGAGAGAGAGAGAGAAAGAGGGATGGAGTGAAAAAATAGAGAAGTGGAGCAAGGAAGGAGAGGTTTTCTTTTTAGGATTGAGAAAGGGAAAGATGTGAGATTCATTTGTGTATTTAGAAGCAGAGATTACCTCGCTAATTGCATAGTTGGTCATCTATCTATCTATCTATGTATCTATCTATCTATCTATCTATCTATCTATCTATCTATCTATCTATTTCAATGCAATTCAATGTGCTTTATTGGCATGAAAGGTGTGTGTGTGTGTGTGTGTGCGTGTGTGTGTGTGTGTGAGAGAGAGAGTCTATCTATCTATCTATCTATCTATGCCATTGAAGTCAATAGATACCATTCATTAACATTGACTTCATTGACTTCAATGGCATAACTGTTTATCAGAAACAGTATTGCCAAAGCCATTTACAACAGTTTACACATTCAAACCATATTGATATGATTAATTCACCATTATCTATAATCTATCTACTGCTTTTTTGGGGCTTTTCTTGTTGCCGTAGCATCAGTTGATTTGACTCTAAGGGGCAGAAAAAGCATAGAAAAACATCAAATTGGACATGAAGGCAATCATTTATAAATTCCCCTTTATAAATATGAGATATTCTACAACGTTTTATCAACATCAGTTGACTTTTTACTCTTTCATAGCTTCAAAGCGACATCTCACGCTGTTTGTCCTGGTGGTAGCAGCCCTATCTATGTGTATCAAACGCTTCGCAAGTGACACCTGGTGACGGGTTTATTAATCAACAGCCGTGACAGATGGATTTATGACTGCCTGTAATGATTTATGTTGACCACACCAACTGTTTCCCTGATATGTTTCACGGCTCGGCGTACACTCTCACTCCCTCACGTTCACACTAATTGTGTACTTTGTAGCTACAATAGCCAGAGTCTCACCTTTTGAACCTCTTTCCCCAGCGATGGTGCACATTTGCAAATGGATGATCTGGCCCGAGCACGACCGTCTGCATTTCAATCGGGGGTGCACTTTGATATTTTTTTTTTTTTTTTTTTTTTTCCATATATTATTTTTTATTCATTCAGTCTTTGAAATGTGTTTGAAATGAATATCCCTCTGTGTTACTTTGATCTAGTCTCTCTACAGTATCGGCTATTGTTGGAGGCTATTGTGCCGTCCATTCACAGCTATACACTGCTGTGAATAGCCGAGCCTTGATGGGGACGAGAGTGATTGCCTGTCAAAGCCACACACACACACACACACACACACACACACACACCCTTTTGTTACATACACACACACACAGAATCTCTCACACACACATGGGGATACATGTGCATGCTTGCTTAGACATACTCTTTGACACATACACACACACACACACACACAGGTTAAGGCATTCATGTGCCTCCACACACTCCTGCTCATTACCGCTCTATTATATTTAGTCATCCATTCACCTTGCATAGCGGTATTTACAGTCTTCCATGTTTCACTCTATTTAGCCATTCAATGAAAGACTATAAAAGCATCGTCCGTTTTCCATTCGCCCCCCCCCCCCCCCTCCGCTCTCCGCTCATACACTGAGGCCATCAAGGCTGCACACGACACACACACACACACACACCCACACACACGTTTGAACCGTTTATTCATGTCCGCAACTATGTAAGATAGCAGGACAAAGCAAAGCAGCCTGGTAACTGCAATGGCAGTGATCATAGAGATGCATCTCTGGGGTGCCATCACACCTACGGTTTGGTTTCTTTGGTTCAAACTTCTACTTTGTTGTGTACTTTGTATACTTTGTTGCATTTTTTTTTGTACTTTGGTTCGTTTAGGTTCACACTGCCCAATTACAAGCGAACCGGGGGCTTGTAAACAAAAGTCACATGGACTCACAAGTAGCTCGTTAATTGGGCAGAATTTTCCGGTAAGGTTAGAGATTTTCTTACGCTAGGCTTTCCAAGCATGAAGAGCTGCTGGTTATCAGATGTCAACATCCATCTCCTTATACCCATTAATCCCTTGTGCTTTGGGGTCGCGTCCTGTAGTGGGTTGGGATTACGCAGTTCTCTTGTTAAGAGGAAGGAGACTCGCAGTATCAGGCGTCTCAGTGCCACTATTTGGTGCCGCCGGAGTTGGAAAGGCTTTGTTCTTAACTGGTTTTATGTTGACTAACCACAGTCAACATAAAACTAAAATCTAGCTGTTTAAACGCTTCTCTGGTCTGTCCTGTGGTTTGTAGTCCTCTAGCCCAGTGGTTCTCAACATGGGGTCCGGGGACCACCAGGGGTCCTTGAGGGGATTCCAGGGGGTCCCCAGCAAATTGGTCAACTGTTAAACTTCACCATTATTTAATTCACTAGTTAACACAATTAGAGAATGTAGAAGAATGACTGTTTTGATCATAGTTTCTCTGTTATCTGTCTACCTACAATACAGATAGTCATGGAATTCTGGACAAAATCATATCTAAAAATAAAAATATTCTCAGATTTTGGGTTCGAGAGACAAAATCTCATCAAATGGGGGTCCGTGGCCCCAATGTGTACTAAATTAGGGTCCTTGATATGAAAATGGTTGAGAATCACTGCTCTAGCCATTATCCACAAGCCTCAAATTTTTCAAAAACAAACTAAATATACAATCAAAAAGCACCCAAAATGTCATCTAGGTGGCTAGCCAGTTTACTGGAAAACATTGATCTAACAAACCATGCGTTGTCTAATATATTGTATATGTTTTGACTAATCTTGTATCCTCCATGCTTAACAGATAGGTTTGGTGATTGTGGACCTATATATAATTAGTCTCTTACATACATGTAGTACTTGGACCCGCAGAGAATATTGACTCCCAAGTCAGCTGCTTATTGAAACAGTGAGTACCGTTGCTTGTCCTCTTGCTACCCTACAAATGGCTTTTTGGAGATATTTTGACAAACCCCATTTGGACTCACTGTTAGCAGCGAGCTAGTTTTAGCTAGTAGCTAGTTTTGCAGACGGTCAGGTCAGATTGTAAACAGTAGAGTTTGGTAGAAGACTACAGTAGAGTTTGGTAGAAGACTATCCACTGATAGAAATACGATGGTTGGCCGCCATATCTTTTTCACAGACTGGCTTTTTTTGGAGATATTTTGACAAACCTCATTCAGACTCATTGTTACCGGCAAGAGGCTAGCGCGCCATTTCAACCAACAGCTGACTCTGGAGCCAATATTCTCTGTGGGTCCAACTACTACAGGTATGTAAGAGTCAGGTTATATATATATAGCAGTGATTCTCAACCTTTTTCATATCAAGGACCCCTAATTTAGTCCACATTAGAGCCACAGACCCACATTTGATAAGATTTCGTCTCTCAGACCCAAATCTGAGAATAGTTTTATTGTTAGATATGATTTTGTCCAGAATTCCATGACTATCTGTATTGTAGGTACAGAGATAACAGAGAAACTATGATCAGAACAGTCATTCTTCTACATTCTCTAATTGTGTTCACTTGTAAATTAAATAATACTGAAGTTTAACAATTCATCAATTTGCTGGGGACCCCCTGGAACCCCCTCAAGGACCCCCTTGTGGTCCCCGGACCCTACGTTGAGAACCACGGATATATCGGTCCAAAATCACCACACTTATCCTTTAACGTTGAACGCACGAACGTTACCAAAGCATGTGTCACAGAACGAGTGACAATGAGAGCGAGGAGCTGACATTTTATTTAACACAACACAGATAGAAAAGCCAGATGAATCAGTCGGCATGCATTCTGGCTTTTTTAGACACCACAGCTTCCCGATAACCGATGACGGCAAGTCCTCTCAGCCAGCGCAGTCATCCATATACAAGCACACACACACACACACATGCATTACATACACCCACCTATTCACACCCCTTCTGCCAACACACACACTTAGCCTTTTATCACGTAATCATACACGTGTGCGTCTGTACAGGCCTGTGTGCTCCGTGTAGATTTTGTCATTTGCAAGTGTTACTTTGCCGTCAGACCTTTCTCATTTGTGAACCAAATGTTCTTTAAGGGCCCCGGCGCGGTGTGATGAACGAGATCGTCTACCCAAAAATCGCTGAGTGATAAAATATTCTGACGGGGCGGTGATGGCGAGAGGCAGATAAGGGGGTTGGGGAGTGTGTGTGTGTGGGGGGGGGGGATTGTAACAAAAGGGAATCTTGATAGTTTATGGCCCGATCCAGTCTGGGGCCAATAAAGATGATATCGTAAAAGAAGGCAGTGGAGAGATGTTTTCCTACAAACAGATGGCTGGGATTCATTTATCAGTATTCTGTATGATCAGAATTATGGTTAGACCTATATATAGTTTTGCTGACATGTCAGGCCTTTCATTTTAAAAGACTGGATATCAGCCAGTCAGTGTGGTCCACCTCTGGTATGATGGATATGATGCAGTGTGATTGATTACATGTTGATCAATACTACTGGTTGTCTATGGGAAGACCTTAACATGAACTGATTCTAATTAGGGCTGGGCGATAATTCAATATTATCGTTTATCGTCTTTCAGTGGAATCATATCATGATGATATGAAGATATTTTAATATCGTGACACACATTTCTGCTGTCTAAAATGATGATGACAAGCAAATTTTACTTAAAAACTCTCATAAAATGAGGTATGGTAGGAATATTATTTGAATATTTCTGTTTTGTTTGACATCACACCTAACATTACCATTCGGTTCAATGAGATGAACATTAATTTGATTATTTAACGTGATTTTGCATACATGAACCATATCGTGATATATATTGATCGAGAAAAATCCTTATGATTATTGTGATATTGATTTCAACCATATCGCCCAGCCCTAATTCTAATGAGACATTTTGATCAGTTTACACACAAGTTGGAGTATTGGTTTTTACGAAATTCCATGTGGGACCAGGGGTGGGGGAAAAAATGTAAAAAAAAAAAAAGAGTCCTTAATGTATATTGTATTTCATTGTACCTGTTAAATGAATAAATACATTTATGAAAAAAAAAAAAATGTGTAAAACGCACCACATGATAGTAGTTGTTGAATTTGGCGGATAACCAGGTCATCTCTTCTCTTTTGACTCCACTGTGTATTGTCTAATAAAATAAGAATCACTCAAAAAATAAATGCCAAAAGCTGGAAAAGTGTGTAATTAAATGAGTTTTAGTTTTTTAGTTTTAGACTGTGTTTAGTAATTATGATTTCCTGACACATCCTGACTATTGTGTTTTTCGCACTTAGCACCAAAGATGGAGAAAACCATAAGCCAAACAAAAAAGAAGATCTCGAGGATTACCACTTTAAATCCCTGTTTATAATCAACTCCTCCTTTTCCCTCGACTGATAACAAGGGCCAAGAGCTCCCTCTCCCCCTTCCTCCTCCCTCCTCTCCTCTCCTCTCTTCTCCTTCCGCCTCCTCACCTCTCTCTCTCTCTCTCTCCCTCTCCAGGTTTTTCCTGGTGTTAGGTACGCCGCTTTCCCACCCAGCCAAACCTCCTCGGAGGCATCGGTGCTCCTTGGGTGTCACTGTTTTGACATTTTGTTGTTACCGTGCGGCTCCATACAAATCACAGCGGTTGTCAGAGATTGGGGGGGGGGGGGGGGGGAAAGGTTGGCTAAATTGGACGGGCATCGGATGACAAGAGAGGGAGAGGAAGAGAAAATGAGATAGACAGACTAGTGTTCATATCAAACTTCCCGGAGAGAGGAGGAGGGGGTTCGTGGCTACGGGGAAGAGAGTGATAGGAGCAGGTCGGATGAGAGGAGGAAGTCGGCGAGAGGGCTGTAAACAGTTTCGGAAACTTAAGGGGGGGGGGTTGTCAGTATGAGTGGTCTGTACGCCACTGCTTACAGTACAGTGTGGCGTGTGGGACAAAAAGCAGCAACTAGTTGTCACATTCCTTTCTGCAACCTCAGACAAGATTCACCAGTTCCCCTCGACAGGATTTTTTCCCGCGTCTCAGGCTGTGTGAATGAAGAGTTGCACAGCACCAAGGGATGCAGGGGAGGCAGGGGCGGAGCTAGACTCTCAGCACAGAGGGGGGGGCGGAGCATTCTCGAGGGGGCCCTTCTGATAAAGTCATTTTAAAATTCACAACTGTAGAAGCTAGGTCTGAATATGGGAAATCTAGGCCTCACCTACAAAAAACATGTTTTTTGCCTTGTGTATTAGCTTTATTTAAAAAAAAAAACTGTAAATGGAGTATATAATACTATATTATATTCTGTTCTTTTATGTAACTTTATATGTTTTATTTATATATAAGCTTATATGACTATACCTGCATTTGTTTATATTAGTTAGACTTTCTCTAATTTTTTTTCTCTACCTTTTTTTTCTTCATAATTGGGCTGTGATCTCCATTCTCTCGAGTTAATATACTTTGTTTTACATTTGTTATGTTTACAGTGTTTTTCTTCTCTTTTCTGATGTTTATGTTCTACATGTTTATGGGTTTTTTTTCTGTCATTTCTGGGTGTTTTTATGCTGTATTGTTATTTTTGTTAAGTAAATAAAAAAAAGAAGAAGAGAAAGCATTGCATGCTTTGGTGAAAGATTCTACTATAGTGTTAGAAACATCAGACAAGGGAGGATCTATAGTAGTTCAGAACTATGACAAATACAAGGAAGAAATCATGAGACAAATCAGCAATGAGAAATTCTACAGAAAGCTCAGTGGAGACCCTATACCAGGTTTTCAAAAGGAGATTTTTGTGTATCTTGAGAATGCCCATCGGAATAAAATAATTTCTAAGCAAGAATTTGAGTACCTGAAATGTATACATCCCATACACCCTGTCATATACACCCTGCCCAAAGTGCATTTAAGCCTAAAACTCATCAGAATAACTATCCAGGTAGACCAGTGGTGGCTAGGATTGGTTCACTACTAGAACCACTCTCAAACTTTGTAGATTATTTTGTCAAGCCATATGTGCAATCACCACCATCTTACATTAGAGAGTCTATAGACTATTATCATCATTAGCACACTACTTGGGAAAAAATCGTCAAACTAATGACAGTCCATCTAATGAATTAATTTTAAATTTGGCAGAATTTGTGTTTAAATGTAACTATTTCAAATTTGAAGATGATTATTATCTTCAGGTGAATGGTTGTTCAATGGGCAGTACCCTAGCTCTGAGCTATGCCAATCTATATGTAGGTCTTTTTGAAGAAAAATTCATATATAATCCCACAGAGAATCCATTTGTTGATAATATATCCAAATGGTATCGATACATTGATGACATCTTTTGTCTGTTTGAGGGGAAGAGTTTACAAGACTTCTCAATGAAAAAGATCCCAATTTAAAGTTCACTATGGAATATGCTTTGGATAGAGTTGATTTCCTGGACATGTGGGTTGAGAGGAAGTCTGGTACACTATGCACTACTCTATACAGAAAAGATACAGATCGAAACACCCTACTGCTTGCCAATAGCTATCACCCCACACCCCTAAAACGAGGTCTACCAAGAAGTCAGTTTTTCAGACTCAGATGAATTTGTCATACTACAGAGGATTTTATTGATTTTATGGATTTTATGATCCATGTGATTGTGTGGAGGAAGCCTATCATATGGCTTTGCAGAAATCAAGAAATGAATTGTTAGAAAGGAATCCCCCACAGAAAAAGAAATACTCCATCATGTTTAGTACAACCTATACCCCCAACTGCCATAGACTGGGTTCTATTATCAAAAAACATTGGCACATATTATCATCAGACCCAGCAATGTCCATGGATTTGAAAGAACCACCAGTAATAGTCTATCGAAGAGGATGTAATCTCAGAGATAGCCTTGTACATGCCAATGTAAAATCGGGGGAAAAGAGTACACAGGCTTTGTTAAAACCTCTTCCAAATGGGTGCTACAAATGCAAAGGATGTGCTAATATGTAATAATATTTTTTTATTTATTTACCTTTATTAATTCAGGGTGGTCAATTGAGAGCGGGTGCCCTCTTTTACAATGACACCCTGATATATGAATATGGCCTGAATATGGTCAAATGTAAAAGTATTTTATCAATGATGTCATCACATGTTCCACTTCTCATGTAATTTATATGATCAAACGTCCTTGTGGGTTAGCCTGTGTTGGTAAGACATCACGTTCATTAAAACAGAGAATAAGTGAACACAAGAGCTCCATAAGGAGGAATAATAGAGATTACCCAGTGGCAGTACATTTCAATGACTTCAACCATGACATCTCATCGTTCAGGTTCCAGGGCATTGAAAAGGTGACTCTGCCAGAGAGAGGGGGGTAACACTGATGAAATTCTTAATAGAAGAGAAGTATACTGGATATTTAATTTGCAAACTTTTCAATTCAATTCAATTCACTTTATTTGTCCTCGAGGGGCAATTGCAGAGGCACGTAGAGTAGTACAAGAAACAATTATCTTTAAAAAACCTTCAAAATTTTATCCCCCAAAGGATTGAAGGATGAGATTCCATGCTCTAAGGAGCTTTGGGATCAAACAGACCTATTTATGGTGCACTCAGGATACAAGTATTTCATATGATTGCACAATTTTGAATGACGTATGAAAGTCTTCATTCATTAAATATGCAATTTCTGTAAATATTTCTGTAAATAGATATAAGTATGTGACGTGGTGTCTCACTTGTTCCTGTTTTTCTTTTCTTTTTCTTATGTGTGGACTATAATTCTACGGATTGTACACATGTCACTGTCAATTACTGAGAGACACTCCCACAGGAGAATAACTGTCCCACACCTGTGCACACAGAATGGGCGGAGCATTATCTTTTTAAGATCATTGTTGTAACAACTGTTTAAAATACTCTTGAAGAAGGTCCAGAGGGACCGAAACGTTAGTGATCATTAAATTGTGATGCTGAGCAAGAGCAGTGTGCGGGATCTTCTGTTTTCAAGCCTGAAGTGATACTTTCCAACACACCTGCATTGGGGATAGTTGGATGTGCAAATATCTCTATGGAAAAAATCACAACTGTAAAATAGCTGTTATATCCTATCCTATCCTATCCATAAACACAAATTGTCACTTATTGAGCCAAGCCAATGTCTAAGAAAACATACAGTGAAGCGAGAGCCACTTTAGACATGGCGGTCTACAACACTATACAAGGCATATTCAAATATAAAATAGACACGCGGTCTATAATACTATACAAGGCGATTCATATATAAAATAGACACGGCGGTCTATAACACTATACAAGGCAGATTCATATATAAAATAGACACGCGGTCTATAATACTATACAAGGCAGATTCATATATAAAATAGACAGACGGTCTATAACACTATACAAGGCATATTCAAATACATAATAGACACGGCGGTCTATAACCCTATACAAGGCATATTCAAATACAAAGTGGACAGTAACACCACAGGCAGTGACACAGATAGGTGCCGTGATGCGGTAAGCATGGAGTTGAACAACAGATTAATCTAACATTTTGACTGATTTCTTCATAAACAAAATTTAAGTTAATAAAGACTAATTATGGTTGTTTCACTCACCGATTGTTGTCCCTGCTCAGCCTGCTGTAGTTTAGTGTAGTAATAGTCCATACATCCATACTGATCTCCGTTCCAGCGCGTCCCGTCTCCTCTCTCCTCCGCTGTCCTCTCCACCGCGCCCACGGGCCGCACTGATCCTCCCGATCCAAGCCCCGGTGACTCTGGTACCCGTCGGTGCCGAAAACGTCTTTCGCCAGACACCCGGTGACGCATCGGCATCGGGACCCCCACCGAAATTTCGGCTATCGGCACTGGCCGGAACCGTGCCCCCGGGAAATTCCGGAAAGTGTGGGCAATAAGTCCTCGGCACGCCGCAACCTCCATGCTTGTCTGTGTCTCTCTCTCCGCCGACAGAACAGAGGGCTTTCAGGTGGACTGAGCTCGCGCATATGCATCGAGATAAACGGCGATATGATATAATTGTATAGATTCTACTTTAGCTTCAGTTAGCTTCAGTTAGCTTCAGCTTACATGCATGATATTGGTCAGCTTGCTTACTGTGTGGGAGAAACGAGCTCCAGATCTCAGGGGAGAAACAAGATGGAGGAGAAGACGAAACTTACATTTCTGGCTCTGTGATCCTATGATGTGCCACGTGCCACGGCCGACCAATGGTGTAACTTCATCACTCAGTCGGTCAGTGAGTGAGAAGGGTCTAGCTGCAGCCCGCAGACTCGATACAAGACACTTGTATCTGCGACTTTCTTGACTTGCAAAATTATCTTTTAAATTGACAAAACATCATATGTGTAATTCATGGCACAACTGAAACGGGATCAAACAATTACTTGTCTCTCGCGGTTGACTACCATACATATTTTTTCCGAAATAAGGTCCCATGGTGGTCCACCGGAAGGGGAGGGACTTAGGCTCTCTATAGTAGGCGGAGCTGCGGCTCTGCAGACAAACCCAAATTCCACCCTTTGTCTCTCTTTGGCTGCTCTGGCTCTAAAAAATGTCAACATGGCAGTCACTGTAAACCCAATCTCCAGGCTTCAAAGCGGCTCCTCAGAAGCCAATTAGTGACGTCACACTCGCTACGTCCATCTCTTTATACAGTTAGTGGGAAATCTGATGAGTTGCTTTACAGCACAAAACAGGAAGAGGGAGCTGGCAATGGCAGAAGGTGGAAGGAGTGAAAGTCTCTAGAAGCAACATGGTTTAAATATACACACATAATTGCTGTCCTCCCACAAGCCAGCTCTGTGAATAAATGTATTATTAGGCAACTTCCCTGTTAAACAAGTCTATCACTATCTCCTACAGAGCATTGCCCATTAGCTTTTTGTCCCTCTGCTGGCCACTTGGGATGCAGAATAAAAATGACTGGGACGGAGGATCTTAAATGTCATCGTCTCTCTCTGCATGGAGAAAGATTTAGTGTGTGTGTGTGTGTGTGTGTGTGTGTGTGTGTTGTGGGTGTGTGTCAGTATGGTGGCCATTACTGTATGTCAGAGTCCAGCCGAGTCCTTGTTCTCTCTGCATGGAGCAGCTCACATCATGGGAAAAGGTCAGGATGGGAGTTAAATATTGACTCCTGTTGTAGCGTGGGGATTGCTAGCACACACACATACATGCATACACACACGTCCCACTGTCTGTCACACCCCTTTAACTACACTTCCAGCAGCACACAAAAATAAAGGCCTAGTGATTGAAAAACTGTCTGCACTAGGTAACTTTTGCACACTAGCGGCCCCAAATGGCGGCAAGAGGTAACTGCTTGACATTTGAGGACTTCACGACCCAGAAATCGTGAGTCAGTGACATCAGAAAACTGCTCATGTTTACCAAGCCGGCCAGACTGCAATGCTTTATACCAAAGGGCACCAAAGGGACAAAAGAGGAAAAGAGATGAATGTTGCTTTCTCTGGATGGAACGCTCAAAACAGGAATCTAGAGTCTGAATTAGTGGGGATGCAATCTCGGAACCCATCGTCTATCGGTCTGACGAGGATTAGACTCTGGGGGCGACGGCCAATATTTCGGGGTTTCCGGTGGAGCCAGCGGACATCCGGGCCAAGACTTCCTCTTCCGTGCGCCGGTCATTGTTTACAGTCCGATTAGCAACTTGAGACGCGAGAACGGAGTTGGAGTTGACCCATAGACGATGGGTTCCGAGATTGGTCGGGATGAAACGTTCTTTTCTGTCGCAGCTCTGCCTCCTCTTTTAGACTGACAAGAGAGCTGGATCTTTACCTAAAAACCTTGCCTTGCGCAGCTTTAATCAATCCAATGATACGAAGGCACCGGGCCTTTCTGGAAGCCAGGGAACCAAACCGAAAACGGGAGGAACCGGCAATCGCGGAACAAGCCGAGCCACGCGGAATTTCCGACGCTTCTCCGCGGAGAGTTTCGGGTTCGCAGAGCCCAATGAAATGCGAGATTCATTTCTCTCCAAGAGCGCCCAACACGTCTCTCTGTATCATCTAGCCTTTTCCTAATTAGAAAGTAGCCTTACAATGCTGTCACTGTTGACCTTATCAAACGCAGCTCGCGCCTCGCACACCCCACAGTGTCTTCTGAAATTATCGCTCCGTATTAGCCGTGCCAGAGTTCTTGCTGCTAATTACTCCCTAAATCTGGCCTCTTTTTCATTACACTCTGTCCACTTTTTCTTGCAGATTTCTCCATTTGAGATAATTGAATTCGGTGAGTCAGGGTTGGGATGTGCCATTGGTCTCTATTAAATGTGCCATAAGTTAAGCTCAGCGGCCTCCATATACAGTATCTGGCTTCCTTTATTGTGCGAATAGTTATGTTCTGTTTTGTGTCGTTGTTTGTGACTATGCGTCTTGGAGTATTACTGGACATTACTGGAGTCTATCCCAGCATGCATTGAGAGACCCTGGACTGGTCGCCAGTCCATCACAGGGCAAACACAGATAGACAGACTTTCAATTTAGAGTCTCCAATCCGTCTGACTGTGGGAGGAAACCCAGGAGAACACAGTGAGAACATGCAGACTCCACACAGAAAGGACCAGGAATTGAACCCGCATCATTCTGGCTGTGAGGTGACACTGAGACACCGTGCAGCCCATCAAGTGTATTCATTGTTTAGTTTAGTTTAGTTTAGTTTTATTTTTTTCTGGTCAATTATACACAATAACAACAAATACAGTTATGAAAGTGGTTTAAATAATACTAAATCATTATAGCAAAAATTAAACAAAATAAAACAAAATCAAACATTATATTGTCTGACTGGAAAAAAAAAAGGTGTGGGGTGAAGCCTAAGCTTATCGTGTCTACCCTTAATACTTAACAAAGCATTATCCTTGCTCTACCCAAAATAGCTGTGAAACAAAACAAACAAAAAAAAGAAATAATAAAAATAAATAAAGAAACACAACATCATAAAACAGAAACAGATAAACAAAACAAAGACAGCTCATAATTGTCATTCATTTCTCAGTGTTGGTCACAGCTTTTGTATCTTTCAAATGTAATGTTTTTGAACATTTTCTTAAACTTACACATATTACTACATTATTTTAGTTCATTATTACAGCTATTCCATAATTTGACCCCTTTAACTGTCACACATCTATTTTTCACATTTGTCCTTACCCTCTTTTTTTTCAAACATATAATTTCCCCTGAATGGATACCTGCTCTCCCTCATTGAAAACTACCCTTGGATACAGTCAGAAAGTGTTCTGTCTTTTGCTCTAAACATTATTTGTAGAGTTTTAAATTAAAGTCTACTAGGTCCATACATTTTTAAGGCATATGAATTTGTAAATAATGAGTTGGTTGGGTAATTATAATTAGCCTTATTGACAATTCTTATGGCTCTTTTTTGCAGTATAAAGATGAAATTTGTGCTAGTTTTGTAAGTGTTTCCCCATACTTCCACACAGTATGTAATGTATGGAACTATGAGTGAGCAGTATAGAATAAATAGTGAGTTATAATTCAAGATGTCCTTAGTTTTGTGCAGTATTGCAATGGATTTAGACAGTTTTGAATTGATATGTTTCCAACAGAGTTTATAGTCTATTATCACTCTATTGTCCAAAACATCAACAAGAGTTTATATGGTCCTTAATCTGAATTGTGATGGAGGATGTTTTATTCCAATCCAGATATCCACCATTCTAAAGAAAACACCTCTCCCATCAATGCACTCGTCTGTGTTTTGCAAAGGTTTGAGAAACAAATTTCCTGTTAGCTTCCCCCACAAATAATGTACTATACCTTTATAAAGCATTTTGAAAATAAAAGACCGAGTTTCTTAGTCCATTCTCCTGTCAAAGTCTCCCAACCCTGCATACTGGAGCTACACCAACCTCATTAGAAACGAACGATATACCGCCTAAGCTGTACATGTACACGTATGCACGAGTGTGTGTGTGTGTGTGTGTGTGTGTACTGTAGGAGCAATCATGCACACACACACTTTATCCCACGTTTTGTATGCATGCACGTATGGCAGTCAGATCCGGTTTCTGGGAGGGCTAATGTCTCTCTGCTGGCACTGAAAACAGAGGAAGGTAAACACATTACAAAGCCATGCTTCAACAGCAGGGGAACCTTCTGCCTTACAGCAGCGCGGAGAAAGAGAAAATGCAGAACTTTCCCCTCCCTCCAACAATGGCACAATAGACCGGGACTTTTAGCTACACTGAAGTGGAGCCTTATTGTGAATGAACAAAGGTTGGAAAAAGCGAGACGCCAGAGAGATGTGCTGTATTTTCATGACAAATGATTGAAATAGGCGTATTTGAGGCCCGAGCTCGGTCGATCGCTGGAGTAATTGCCACATTTGACAAAAGGCTTCCCTGCATCTGAATATTTTACTAGAGAAGTTGAGTGGCACGGAAATCAGAATAACCTTTACTAGCTAAGTATAATGCATGCATGAGGGATTGGAGGCAAGGCATCACAGGTGACAATAGTGATTTTGACATATTATAATAGAGGCTTTGCAGTTGCATCCCAAGTCTCCTAGCAACCACAATTGGTGCAACCATGGAGGTCCATGGAGAATAGGCTGTATGCAATAATGGCTAAATGTATGACAACCAAGGTAGAAAAAGAAAAAAAAGAATGCCATGGTGTGGATGTAAGTCTTACTGATAATGTAGATTTATTTTCAAATTCAGGTTCCTGTGATACTTACTGTTACTTTGAGTTGTAACTTACTGTGAGTCGTAGCTTGAGAAGAGTCAGCTCAGTTAAAGGAGAAGGCCACCCATATTAAGAATTCACATATGTTATACCTGTGCCTCAGGACATTTCAGTCAATACTTGTGAGCATACACCACTCTTTCCTACAGAGTGGTTGGAGAACTAACCTTGAATTTGTGTTATATCACATTGTGATGTCCATAGACAACAAATGAGGCACTGAATTTGTTGACTCAGATTTTTGGGTGAGTTCTCGCCCCCAGAATGAAGATGAAATTCTAGTATCACAGAAAAATAAAGGTGCCGAACATGGTCCTTCGGAGCAGTGGTTCTCAATGTGGGGTCCAGGAACCACCAGGGGTCCTTGAGGGGGTTCCGGGGGGTCCACAGCAAATTGATGAATTGTTAAACTTCAACATTATTTCATTTACAAGAAGTGAACACACTTAGAGAATGTAGAAGAATGACTGTTTTGATCATAGTGTCACTGTTATCTCTCTACCTACAATACAGATAGTCATGGAATTCTGGACAAATTTGGGTCAGAGAAACAAAATCTCATCAAATGGGGGTCCGTGGCCCTTGTATAGCCTAATTTGCAATTGCACAATATATACTATGGAGGGGTTCTTGAAAGGTTCTTTGTGGAACCAGAAATGGTTCGTCTATGGCATCTTTCCGAAGATTTTTGGTTCCAGTTTGCACCTTTATTTTTCTGCGTGTACATACCTGTTAGCTACAATATGAACTTAGTTCATATTTTGGTGACAACTCAACTTCGCATCTGATGGCTCCACAAAGTCAGTGCCCCTATTGACTATTGTCCATTATCCTAAGAACAGCCAGTGGATCCATTGAGAATCTCCAAAGCAGCCAGCAGAACACTTGGGTTGTCTGGTGGGGTTCGGGTCTTGCTCAAGGACACTTTGACCATGAAGCATGGCTGGTGCCAGGATCAAACCTGAGACTTTCCTAGTGTCACAGTGGTCTCTCTAAGCACCAGGCTACACTGTGCATGAAAGTGTTTCCTACAGCGGTGTGGGGAACCTCTTGGGTCCTTAGGTTGTCCCCGAGGAAATGTGAGAGAGTTCAAGCGCACAATGGCAGAAATGTGTAAGAATGACTGTTCTGATAAAATGTTTCACTCTCTCCACTGTTATCTCCCTCACTGTAGTATAGAGCAATGGTTCTCAAAACGTTTCCATGTGACAGACACATAACCCCACAGATTCAGTCCCATCTATATGGGAAGATTTTAGCTGTAGAACTGTCTACACTCTATGCGGGGAGGTGAAACCTAGGATTACAATAGCTATTCTTATACATTCTCTAAATGGGATGATTATAGTGAAATTAAAGTGTTCCTCACTTTGCTGAGGACTTTGTGGAACCCCCTCAAGGACCCCTGGAGGTCCCCAGACCCCACTTTTGACTGCTGGTAAAGACAGTTTCAGCAATTCTGTGCTAAAAAAAAAAAATATCTAACTACAAAAAGCTTCACAGATGAGGCTCTCTGGGACAAAATCTCATCAAATGGGGTGTGATGTGTATCTGTGTGGGAGTCACTGACCTGGAAATGTTTGGGAACCCCTGACCTTTAAACATGGAACAATTCCATTCAATGGGTTAAATGGGTGACTATACACTAAACCTCCCCTTTCCTTGAGTATAACCCACAGAAAATAGAAAAAGTCAGTGAGTAAAGACATGATACATTGCTGAATTTCAGAATTTTTGTTGCTTTTTTAAAATGTTTCCCAGTAAATTACCTCCAGCAAGTAACACCCAGCCCAGTCGGACCCAGTCTGCTACTTGCCAGAACCGCCAGATGGTCGGTCCAGGCTTGGTTGCAACTTATAATTTCTGTCATATTTATCATTTTACTTGTTGTTTACGTTATTCCTAGTGTTCACTCTAACTCCAATATAATTTAGAATTACAAGTGAGTGCACCAGTGAAGTCTGTTTCTGCCAACAGGACAGACTAAAAACATAAAGGCAAGACTTCTCCTTTTTTTGTATTTGAGCAGGTAACTTGACTCAGAACATATCCTTTTTGCAGAAACTGCCTAGGGGAGAAGATGGGAGTTGCCCAGTACAACCTCAGCTGGAGGTTAAGTGCCTTGCTCAAGAGCACAGCAACATTTCTCCCCCACCCAGATTTTCCATGCCAGTCCGAAGATTTAATTAGCAACCTTCCCTAACCTTTAGGCCATTGATTCTCAACCTTTTTCATATCATGGACCCCTAATTTAGTCCACATTAGAGATTTTGTCTCTTGGACCCAAATCTGACAATATTTTTATTAATAGATCTGATTTTGTCCAGAATCCCATGTATTGTAGGTAGAGAGATAACAGAGATACTATGATCAAAACAGTCATTCTTCTGCATTCTCTAATTGTGTTAACTTGTTGTAAATGAAATAATTATGAAGTTTAACAATTCATCAATTTGCTGGAGGACCCCCTGGAACCCCCTCAAGGAACCCTGGTGGTCCCCGGACCCCACGTTGAGAACCACTGCTTTAGGCAACTGCGCCCCACTTGCTGTGGAAAGAGATCGACTGAGATGGAACCAAACATGAAAGAGAGAAACATTGCTGTCTCAAAGAAGAAAGTAAAGTAAAATAATTTATCCAGAGAATATATAGAGAACTTGTTGACTGATACTCTATAACAGTGATTCTCAACCTTTTTCATATCAAGGACCCCTAATCTAGTCCACATTAGGGCCACGGACCCCCATTTGATGAGATTTTGTCTCTCAGACCCAAATCTGAGAATAGTTTTATTGTTAGATATGATTTTGTCCAGAATTCCATGACTATCTGTATTGTAGGTAGAGATAACAGTGAAACTATGATCAAAAGAGTCATTCTTCTACATTCTCTAAGTGTGTTAACTTTTTGTAAATGAAATAATGGTGAAGTTTAACAATTCATCAGTTTGCTGGGGACCCCCTGGGACCCCCTCAAGGACCCCTGGTGGTCCCCGGACCCCACGTTGGGAACCACTGCTCTATAAACTCCCTCCATATGGATGATGGTGTTGCCCATCAGCTGTCAATATGTCAGTTGTCAGTTGTTTGTGACTAATAAAAACGCCTTGCATGGCAGTGTTGTCAGTAGGTATGATTGATGACTCATCCCCTGAGTTTTTTTTTTGCCTAAGTAAAGTCTAATCAACAAATCTACCAATTATACCTCATGAAACTCCTCATTCAGCTAAATACATCTTTATTCAACAAAATATCAGGCTAATTAAACTAAATAAACCAGTTCAATCATATCATTTAATTATGGCAAGTGAGTGAAATCAGTCTGAAATTTCCTAAAGGAGCACATATCACAAATTATTAAATTCCGAGCACAAAATAATGACAACAAGGGCACAAATGCACTAAAACTAGGGCGTGAAGTTTATCTTATGGGCACGCAAAACCGCCTCACGCTCTCGATATAATAAATTGTGCCCATGAAATATGTTCAATATTTTATTCTCCAGTGGCCTCGTACAAAGAAGAGCTTTTAATCAAGTTATTATACTATCTAAGGCTGTGAAATAAGGTTTGCCCGCTTCAGAATCATGTTTGTCATGTATAACAGTCCTCTCAGCTTTTGGTGGGCGCAAGATAATTGGCATAGCCGTACAGTAGCAGAGCCACTTCACCTCAACTCCACAATTGAATTGTTCCATCCCTACCCCTACCAGACAGTGTGAGGATCTTAACACTTCTCAAATCAAGTTTAATGAAGGCTATTTTGTGCTTTGAGTGAGAGATCTCTAAAGCCTCAAGGTGACACGCACCACTGAAACTTTGAAATCCGAGCGAAAAAGAGCCCGCATTGTTCCATAGAAACAGCTCATGCTTAAGGACACAAATCTTTTTCATACGAGATGCCAGAAGAAATCACATCGGAAGAAACAGCGAGGTAATGAAGTCGAGGCGAGTTGATATTAAGATAAACTGCAATATCTTAAAACCTATAGCAAAGGCCGCGGATAATGCATCTCAATTCCAATTCTGAACGTATCTATTGCCTTGGCGGTCCACACTCTTCTGGGCCGGCGCATAGCTCCAAATGATATTAAAGGTTTGCGAGACGGAGACAGATATTGGAAAAAGAGAATTGTGAAGAATGTTGGCTTGACTTTATAAGGGGAGTGTGTTGCAGGAATGCAGATGAGTATGAATGATACAGCAGCTGAAAGACCTGTCTGGGTCCGGGGGAAACTGCAGCTTGCATCTACTGCAAAGATATTCAATTATCCATGGAGTGTCTTAGGTTAGGTTTGCATATAGGCTTGTGTAGGTTTTCTAGTGAAGGTAACGAATAGAAAGGATGGATTAAAGAGGGAAAGGGTTGGGATTCAGGGGGCCCCATGCTTGCCTTTGCCTAGGGCCCCCAAATCGCTAAGTCCGCCCCTGCAAGGTGGGGCTGGAGGTGGAGAGGCTGACTAATTACTAGAGGACTGCTGGTTTAATTGCCGACAACAACTGGAAGGTGTAATCTAGTGGTTAGCTGGCAAATGGAAGATGGCAGTTATTGCATTCCCAGTATTACTGAAGAAGTATCTTGGTTAACACCACAGTTGCCAAGTCCGCTTATTATAAGCGACTTTGGGCTTGTTTTTCTGTAAAGTCGCTTACAAATATTGGTAGTCACGGGTTGGGGGTTTTTTTGGGCTTGTTTCTAAAGTGTAGTTGCTTATTTGGGCTTGTTCCCTTGTTGTCAGGCAGATGTTTGATAGTTTGTCCTGTTGCAGTCAATGGGACCACATCCCAACTTCTCACTTAAAATATGAAGTCAATAAATTTTTTCGACAAGAAGGCCCTTCAGAAACCTGTGGGTGACATCACACTCACTACCTCCATCTTTTTTTTTACAGTCTATGGTTTGCCCTCAGCAGCCTCTTAATTTGTGCTTATAACAGTCAGTGAGGAAGTTGTTGCACATGAATTGGGCTCTTAGTATGCATTTCCTCCACAAATTTTTGGGTAGGAAACCAATATCTTTTGTTAGTGTATTGTAAACCAATAGAAATGTTAAAATGATTCCTATGAATTAAAGTTATTCAGAAAGCCTAATTAAGGGAGAAAAGGTATTCTTGGGATACTACCACCTTATAAGCCTCACACTGAAAAAAGCACACTAAGAGCCCAATTCATATGCAACAACTTCCTTACTGACTGACTGCTATAAGCACTAATTAGCAGGCTACTGAGGGAAAACCCATAGTTAATGGGCTATACTTGTAGAATAAGAATAAGGTGCTAGTAAACTTATTATAGCAAAAAAGATGGAGACAAAATAAAAAAAAACACTTTAAACAAGGAAAGGATGTGTTGAAAAGACAATTTCCAATAACACTTTACCCTGTGAATCTTCTCTTCCTGTCTTTTCTCCTCCTTCCTCTTCTTCTTCTCCTTGTCTGACCATCAACACCTCCACGAACATCCCACCTCTACCCGCCTTAGCACTCTCTGCCCACACCGCATATTTAATGTAATACTTGTCTTTGGTAGAACGCCTTCACTTTTTAGCATACATACCTCCAGATGTGTGTGTGTGTGTGTGTGTGTGTGATGACTCCAGACACTGATAGCGGTTATGTGCCAGGCCCAGAGGCTCTCTGTCTGTCTCTCTCTCTCTCTCTCTCTCTCTCCCTCTCCCTCTCTCTCACCATGCCATTCTCTCCCTCCCGCCACACTCCTAACGTGTTTCTCTGATTACTGAAGTGTAATCATCGCTCTGAGGAGCGACAGCATGTAAGATTTCCCTGGAACTCTCCCTCTCTCGTTTCCCCTCCCTGTCTCCCTCCATCCCTTTCCCTCTTTCCCCCCCCCCCCCCTCTTCCCTCTCTTCGCTGGGAGCCGAAGGCCATGTAGGGGAGTCTTTCTTCCATGGGGAGGGACAGTTGCGCTAGCGTCCATCACTGCCCTAATGGTGATAAATGCCCTTTCATTAGCATGGCCCACACGTACCGCACAGCCCCACTCTCCGACCGCCATGGATTTTTCCACTCCTCCTCCTCCTCCTTTCCCCTCCCCTCCTCCTTCCTCTTCTCTTTCTTTTCCCCCATCAGGTAACATGCTGCGCTCTTCTGTTTTCTTCCTCTAAGGGCTTCAGGTGTGCGCTAAATTATGATTTGTCAATAGGCAGAAAAGGCCAAAAGAAGAAGAAGGAGAAAAAAAAGAAAGAAAAGAAGACGTCCTCCTCTACGGCCCGCAGCGTGCGCAGGCCGCGTGCTCGATTGCTCATTCGCGCTGCTGGCGCATTCGACTGATCATCTGATTCCACCCATTGATTAACTTCAGTCTGTCTGTCAGCCGGCTGGCCAGAATATGCTTTGGAGGCTCACTGATGGTGTCGTTCGAGTCTCCAGATCTTTCATGGCTTCCTCTTGGAGGGTGTCCACACCAAATGGTGCGACTGACCGATGTGAGTTTTTCGAAGACCAATATCAAAACCGATGTGATTGGAACTGCCAGTGTTTGTGCTGATATTCAGTATCTTTCATTTTCTTGTCCAAAAAATGTTTAAAAATTGCATTGTATTCCTCAAAATCGTATTCTTGTCAGAGTGGAAAAGCCTCTGAAACAGCATGTCGACCATGGGACACTAAAACTCTCCATTGAAACCCAGGATACTAACAGTGATAACATATTCATGCATACTTGACTTGACTTTATTAATTCATACTAGCAGTAAGGTGTACTGAAAACAGCGCAAAATTTTACATTAAAAAACACTAAATTCGTAAAGCATAAACATAAAAAGAGCACATTTGTACATGTGAACAAAGTACAAAAATATAAAGATTAAGTACAAATGTAAAGATTAAGTATATGTGCATACAAGGTTACTAAGGTACAATGACAATGTAGCATCTGGGGCAGTGATTCTCAACCTTTTTCATATCGAGGACCCCTAATTTAGTACGCATTAGAGCCACGGACCCTCATTTGATGAGATTTTGTCTCTCGGACCCAAATTTGAGAATATTTTTATTGTTAGATATGATTTTGTCCAGACTTCCATGACTATTTGTATTGTAGGTAGAGAGATAACAGTGAAACTATGATCAAAATAGTCATTCTTCTACATTCTCTAATTGTGTTAACTTCTTGTAAATGAAATAATGAAGTTTAACAATTCATCATTTTGCTGGGGACCCCCTGGAACCCCTTCAAGGACCCCTGGTGGTCCCCGGACCCCACGTTGAGAACCACTGATCTAGGGAACTGTTCAAAAGGAGGGAAAAACAAAACAAAACTTGTGGTAAATCCATTCAAGATGTTGAATTTGAATCAAGGTGACAGCTGGCCAATATATATCCAATCCTACTTACAAGTGAACCCTTGGACACTTGTGAACACTTCTTGGTGTATTATGGGAAGTGATCTCCTGTCACAACAGCTTCCTGCGGGACTGCTGTTGGATATCAAGTTCAATCACAAGCGAGCACTTTGTCCCTGCTTACCAGGTTGTGCCTTCATTAATATGGTCAGAGATCATGTCTTTGTTCTTTGGCTCTCAGGCTGGAATGTAACCCAGTCACTTCTTCCCACAATGTTAACAGTGGTTCTCTGAAAATGCAGTTCTCTATCATGACAAGTCGGGGAATGCTCTCGTCTGCCTCTGCGATATTATTTTTGTCATTGATTTTACTTACTGTAACATTCCACAACCCTTTTTTCAGTCACGCTGCACTCTCTACACAACCTAAGTGTCCCACTACCTCAGTAATAATGTGTGTGCATTGATCTGACTGCTATTCACCATTATTATCTTAATTGTGCAAGGAATTACTGTACTATTTGGACATTTCTGCTATTAAGACTATTTTTCTAAATACTAATATTGATTGTACATTTTTGTACCTGTAAAATATGCTTTGAAATTGACTTTTTAGCAAACGTTGTGTCAATAAGCATGGCTTTAGAGGCTTTGCAGTTGTGTCAAAAATCTCTGAGCTACCACAGTTGGTGCCATCATGGAGGATTGGTTGTGTGCAAATGTCAACCAGATATATGACAACCAGGTTAGAAAAGAGAGATACCTGAAAAAGAGTGCTGTGGTGTGGGTGTAGACCAATTCAGTGATGATATAAGTAAAAGTGAATAGTGTGATAAGGTGGATATGTTTCCAAATGTAGGTTACTGTGACACAGAAAACTGTCTTGTCTTTAGCCCTAGTCTCTACTCCAAAACATGAAGAGTTGTAGTTTGAGACGAGTCAGCTCAGTTAACCTGAACAAACTGTTGTTTTTTGGCTTTGTTAGCTAGCTAACTAGCAAGCAGGCTAATTTAGCAAAACAACTAGTTAATGTTAACATGCAAATACTAGCTAATAGCCACTTAGTGTTAGCTACTGTGCAAGTTGGATGTGTCAACTACAAGACAGGTATAGTAAGCTGATCAGATACTATGGTTAGCTAGCTAGTAAACAAACAAACTGATATTGTCTAAATATAATATAGATCAGAAGATTAAATATTCAGTTCCTATCCAAAAACCACATAAAAATTAAGCATGTCTAGTCAATACTGAGTTGAACGTTTAGAAATGCATTCAGCCAAGAGCTTAAGACCTCCAATATGGCTGCCAGAGGGCCGGTTATGACATCTGAAAGGCCTCCATTAACACATCATTCACACATGAAAAGCAACACGACATGTTTGTTGCTCCTTGCTAGACACATGATTCAATTTACATTATTAATCCCACAAGGAGGAAATTCTCCTTTCTCCCTCTAATTGGGCTTCAGAGTCAGCATGCTAGTGCAGTAACCCTGGAGCAGGTAAGGGTTAAAGGAGAATTCTGCTTATTTTCAACCTTATTACTGCATTTTAATCACTTTTGGGGTTGAAGCTTGCTTTGGCCTCTTAGTGTGTACTTGACAGCAGCGCTACCAGCAAACTACAGGTACATAAAGCTCTACAGCAAAGTAATTGACAAAATTCTGAACACAATCAATCCTTAAGATGGCAAAAACTAGGAAATTAAGGCCCAGGTTGTTGCACTAGCGTCCATTATTGTTATTATATCTTGCAAGGATACACTTGCAGGTATGGCCACATTGGGGATCGTAACCAGGCCATCCAGATGGGGAAGGAACTCATATAGGCCATCCTGTCCACCCTGTTGAGCACTACTCTTCCTTTTAAAAGGTGTAAGCCGCATGAAGCTGGAGGGAACTCGCCAGTAGGTATTCTGCTCTTGCCTGCCTCCTAAAGAGGGATAAGCCTTGTGCTACTTTAATGGTATCATCCTTTGTGTCTGAGCACATAACTCTTATAAGTTATTCCGTGGGGCTTCCTGATGGATCAGAGGGATAAGGTGCGTACCGTGGTATTCAAGATGGGATAGAGAGGGGAGGGCCAGAGTCAAAGGTCATGAGGAGGATTTGAACCTACAATATCATGGGAATCCTCCTCATGCCATCTCCCTTTCCCATCTTTCCTGTCTCTATCCGCTGCATAAAAATGACTGATAAAGAAGCCGAAATGTCTAAAACATGATTAAAAGGAGTTGCGTAGTGTCTCATATATCTGATGCTGTCAGGAATGAGGGGGATCCGGGAGGTCTTTATAATAAAACACCGGGATAGAAAGGACGATTGAATGGATGGATAGACGGATGGATGGATGAATGTCTAGAGGAAGGGAGGGACAGATGGATGGTTGGTGGGTATGATAGATGGCGGAGGAAAGAATGAAGTACAAACAAGGATGAGGAAGGAGAAAGACAAAAAAGAGCGACTACTTTGTCATGCCAATGTTTATCCATCCACCTCCTCCTCCTCTTCTCACTGTCCCTCTCTTGTGTCTTCATGAATTCACATCACGGCAGTATGTGGTAGACGGCATGGATGTTCATTGTTTTCAATAGGGACACAATAGTAAACTCCACCAATGCTGGCATTAAGCTTTCAGACAGAATTTTAGCCTTCTACAACGACAATGAAGACAATGCTGAAGTCTAGCAAAATGGAGGTACGTACATATATATTCTGACTACTTTGTGATGCCAATGTTTATCCATCTACCTCCTCCTCCTTTTCTCACTGTCCCTCTGTTGTGTCTTCATGAATTCACATCATGCCTTCTGCAACGACAATGAAGACAATCCTGAAGTCTAGCAAAATAGAGGTACGTACATGTCCACCTGCTCTTCTTGTCTCATCTTCCAACAAAGATCAAATAGTGAGAATCAAATTTCTTCTTCTGACTTCTTCTGGCTTCTTATTGATTTACAGTGGGAATCATTTTTGCAAAATGTAACCCATTTTTTGAAATGAAAAGAAGCATTTAAAATGAACAATTCTATTCACTGGTTGGTTTTTAGTGGTAGGGCCTACTCAAACTCCTTGCCATCCCCTTGGTAACGACAATGCAGTCCACCGCTGCCGGCCAGTATGGCTTTTTTTAGGCCACTATGTGAAGAGCGTCTCTCTTTCTTTCTCACCATGTCTCCCCCTTCTTCTCTCCCTCCTCGCCTCCGGTCTCGGCGGCTCTCTCGCTAAGTGTCCGAAACTTGGTTTCCCGCTCTTCGCGAAGCGGGCACAATGTCTTCGGGCTCCCATTAATTACCGACACACGGGGGTCTCCCGTGGCTCCGCGAAACAGGCTGGAAGGAATGGAGGGTTAGGAAGAGGGAGCGAGGGATGGATGGATGGAGGGAGGGAGGGGGGGGGGCAGAATCCCAGCATAGGACGGATAAGACGTTCCTCCAGGCTTTCACTGCTACAGCTTAGCCCACCACGGACTCTCAGGTTCACTGTGGCAGCAAAGAGGCCTCGGAGCGCCCAAGAGCAAGAGCGGATTCTCTCAAATCGAACGCCAACAACAGCAAACATGAGCCTCGCAACTTCGACATCTTTATATGGATACAATTGTGCCGGCGCTACTTATTTTCAGCTTACAGAGCAAAACGGATGTCACGCTGCCAGGAAATTTGGTTTGGAAGTCTTCACACTGCGATGGAGATCATCTGGATTACTGCTGTCTGTTGCTTAGGTGTGAATTAGATTTTGTTGGAATATACAGTCATTTGTGAAAAAGGACACATTCAAAAAAAAAAAAACCCAAAAAAAACGCCACAGGCTTCCCACCGTGGATGCTCCTGTATATCTGGGCGTGAAAGCCTGCATATGGGTTATTTTAATTTCTTTCACATTTGCAGATGATCCACATATGGTCGCTCTCACTTTCTGATAGGTCGGGTGCGATTTGTCGTGTTTCGGTGTCAAAGGCGGGGAGGGGGGTTGTGCTCACCTTTTTTGGAGCTGTGATAGCACAATCAGTGTTATTGGAAGGAAAGCCACTAAGGCACCAGGCTCGGAGGAGAGAGAGGCGTTCTCTTTTATTAGCTTTGCTATTGATCACACTTACGATAAGATAGCACAGACAAAGAGAAAATGGAAGATGATACATCCCGCTGCATTCTGGGGCCATTTCCACAGTCACATTGCAGTAGTTTATGTATTATGTCTAAACCAGAGGGGAGGGTGAGACAAGCTTGTGAGTCCGATTCAAACTCGCAATATGTGTTTTGTATCAGGATTGTGTCCAGATATGATTTAGCTGGATTCACATCTGATGCTAAAATGCATTTCTGTGTCCTCTTGTAATATTTACATCCTTCAATTTTGATAGTAAACTCCTATTCTCGGTCTTTCTCCATCCATCAGTATCTCTACAAACCAGTAATCCCTTAAAATAACCTAATTCACCCCTTAATTAATGCAAAACCTCCTTTAATGTTTGACTGCTTACTTTCAAATTTAATGTAAAATTCAGGGAGACAGGAACTTAACATTAATAACTCATGAATAACCTGTAAACCTGCACAAAAGGCATGAAAAATCCCTTAATTACTAGTGTCTCTGTGAACCAACCCATGAATAAATCCCTTAAAAAACCATGATACTAACCTTACGTTTTTACAACTATGTTATTTTTAATGGATAATTAATGCTTATGTAGTGAGAAATTTAGGGCATTTCAGGGATAAAATTAAGGGGTTTGGCTTCATAGTATATCCTGACAATCCATTTTTCTTTATCCATTTCTATGTGATTCCTGGTTGGATTGGTGCTCTAATGTCTATTTCTGCTTGTGTAGTTACTATATTTTTTTACTGGAGACGCATTAAGGTCAAAGTCAAGGTCAAGGTAAACTTTATTATCCCAGATAGGGAAATTCAGGTGGTCAAGGTGCAAGAGTACACAAAGCAGTCATACAAACAAATATAAATACAACTATACAACATACAGTCCCCCTTCCATCCCCCCAACACACACACACAGCATTATAATCAACTAGTAAAAAAAAAAAAAAAAAAAAGATATATAGAGTATATTGCACCATACAAGTATTGCACAAGGATAACCAATGCACATAGCCCTAGCCAAAACCATCCGATTCTATGTTTTGGAATGTCCCTCTCATTTAACAGTCTAATTGCTGAAGGAACAAAAGACTTGGCTAAACCTGGTTGTTTCTTATTTTCCTTTGCAGAATCCTACCTTTGCCCCGATAGCTCAGTTGGAACCTGTTGTGTAGAGGGTGAGTAGAGTCCAAACACACGAATCAGGCCAAAGGACAGGATGCTCTGAAGGACAGCCTTGTAAAACAGTTGCAAGACATAACGATCAACATTAAAACTGTTCAATTTTTGGAAGAAAAACATTCACTGTTGCAGTTTTTTTTACCTTCACCTTCATCAATTTCTATCCCTACGTACTTATGAGTATTAACTCTTTCAGTGGGTACACTGCTGACATTGGTGAGTGGGACTTCTCCTCCTCTACGTCTAAAATCTATGACCGTTTCCTTTCTTTTAGGCACGTTAACCTCAAGGAAATTGTCAGAACGCCATTTAATGAAGTCCCCTACCTCTTCCTCAAAAGCCACCCATTAGCCAAGCATTACATTTACGTTGCAACATTGCCAGGTGTAACGGAGGTTTATGTGTCTCAACCTGCCCATGAGCCACCAAAATGCTGCCAGCTGTTTATACAGTCAAGTTGCACGCAATAGATTTTGAGTACCGCTCTTTTAAAGCTGCATTTAATGCTGCAACAGTGGAGGTTTATTATACTCCTAATCTACTTACTTACACAACAAGTCAAATAGGGGATTTTTAAGCAACTGTGTAAATGAAAACACCGATTCAAAATGCAGGAAGGTGCAGCAGAGGTATTTTTTTTTTTTTTTTTTTTTTTTTGGAGTGGGACCAACTTGCCGATTTGTCAGACAGCTGAGAATCTCCAGAGGGGGGGGGGGAAAGAAATATGTGTGGATGTGTTTGAAAACGCTCTGATCAGCACTGGAATCGCCTGGCGCTTCACCAGGGTCACTGTTCACTGCTGACACATCACTGTGTGTGTGTGTAGGTGTGTGTGTGTGTGTGTGTGTGTGTGTAGGTGTGTGTGTGTGTGTGTGTGTGTGTGTGTGTGTGTGTGTGTAGGTGTGTGTGTGTGTGTGTGTAGGTGTGTGTGTGTGTGTGTGTCGCACAGCTAGACTGTCCACACCGTTCGGACCAAACAGCCTTAAATCTCAGCAAACGGAAAGCTCCTCCCCTCTCCTCTCCATCTCTCCTTTCGTCTCGCCCTCCTCGCCTTCTCTTCGTTTTTTCCCTCTCCTCCCCTGTCCTCTCCTCTCCCATCCCCTCCTCACCTCCTCTTCTCTCTTCTTCTATCCTCCCCTCTTCTCTCCTCTCCTCTCCCATCACCTCCTCACCTCCTCTTCTCTCTTCTATTCTCCCCTCTTCTCTCCTCTCCTCTCCCATCACCTCCTCACCTCCTCTTCTCTCTTCTTCTATTCTCCCCTCTTCTCTCTTCTTCTATCCTCCCCTCTTCTCTCCTCTCCTTTCCCATCACCTCCTCACCTCCTCTTCTCTCTTCTTCTATTCTCCCCTCTTCTCTCCTCTTCTATTCTCCCCTCTTCTCTCCTCTCCTCTCCCATCCCCTCCTCACCTCCTCTTCTCTCTTCTTCTATTCTCCCCTCTTCTCTCCTCTCCTCTCCCCTCCTCTCCTCTTCCACTACCTCCTCTCCTCTCCCATCCCCTCCTCACCTCCTCTTCTCTCTTCTTCTATTCTCCCCTCTTCTCTCCTCTCCTCTCCCATCCCCTCCTCACCTCCTCTTCTCTCTTCTTCTTCTATCCTCCCCTCTTCTCTCCTCTCCTCTCCCCTCCTCTTCCACTACCTCCTCTCCTCTCCCATCACCTCCTCACCTCCTCTTCTCTCTTCTTCTCTCCTCTCCTCTCCCATCACCTCCTCACCTTCTCTTCTCTCTTCTTCTATTCTCCCCTCTTCTCTCCTCTCCCCTCCCCTCTTCACCTGCTCTTCTCTCTTCTCTTCTCTCCTCTCCCATCACCTCCTCTTCTCTCTTCTTCCATTCTCCCCTCTTCTTTCCTCTCCCCTCCTCCTCCACTACCTCCTCTCCTCTCCCATCCCCTCCTCACCTCCTCTTCTCTCTTCTTCTATTCTCCCCTCTTCTCTCCTCTCCCATCACCTCCTCTTCTCTCTTCTTCTCTCCTCTCCTCTCATTCCCCATTTCCTTTATTCTCTTCTTCTCCTCTTCTCATTCTCTCCTCCACTCTCCACTCATCTCTCCCCTCCTCTCGTTTCATTCCTCTCCTCAAGCTCCCTCTCTCATCCCTCCGTTTCATCTACTCTCCCCTCCTTTCCCCTCTTCTCTCCTCGACATCACCTCCTCTCTCCATTTTTCCCTTCCTCTCCCCCCTCTCTCTACTCTCCACTCCTCTTCCTTTATTCTCCTCTCGTCACCTTCCCACTCATTTCATCCCCCCCTCCTCCCACCCCCTCTTTTTCTCTCCTTGTGCTCTGTCCTCCACTGTTTTCCTCTCGTCTTCCAGCTCCACCTCTCTTCTCCTCTTGTTCCCTCCATTTTTCCTGACCTAATTTCTCCTTTGTCCACCACTCACGTTTTCTCCTGTCTTCTCTCCTCTCTTCTTTCTTCTTTCATCCCCCCCCCTCTTCTTGCTTTTTCTCTCTCCTCTCCTCTTCCATCTCCTCCTTTCCTCTCCTCTCACCTCATTCCCTCCTCGACTCTTCTCCATTTTCTTGCCCTCAATTCTCCTCTCCATTTGTCCCCTTCCCTCCTCTCCTCTCCTCCCCTCCCATCCTCTCTTCTCTTCTCCTTTCCTTTCCTCCCACCTCGTTCCCTCCTCGACTCTTCTCCTTTTGCCTTAATTTCTCCTCTCCACTTGTCCCCTCCTCTCCTCTCCTCTCCTCTCCTCCCATCCTCTCTTCTCTTCTCTTTTCTTTTCTTCTCTTCTCTTCTCCTTTCCTTTCCTCCCACCTCGTTCCCTCCTCGACTCTTCTCCTTTTGCCCTCATTTCTCCTCTCCACTTGTCCCCTTCCCTCCTCTCCCCTCCTCACCTCCCCTCCCATCCTCTCTTCTCTTCTCCTTTCCTTTCCTCCCACCTCCAACCCCCCTCTCTTCTCCTTTCCTCTCCTCTTACCTCTTGTTCCCTCCTTGACTCTTCTCCATTTTCTTGCCCTCATTTCTCCTCTCCACTTGCCCCCTTCCCTCCTCTCCTCTCCTCACCTCCCTTCCCATCCTCTCTTCTCTTCTCTTCTCTTCTCTTCTTTTCTCTTCTCTTCTCTTCTCTTCTCTTCTCCTTTCCTTCCCTCCTCGACTCTTCTCCATTTCTCCTCTCCACTTGTCCCCTTCCCCTCCTCTCCTCTCCTCTCCTCTCCTCCTCCTCCTCCTCCTCTCCTCCCATTCTCTCTTCTCTTCTCTTCTCCTTTCCTCCCACCTCCTTCCCTCCTCGACTCTTCTCTATTTGCCCTCATTTCTCCTCTCCATTTGTCCCCTCCTCTCCTCTCCTCCTCTCCTCACCTCCTCTCCTCCTCCTCCTCCTCCTCTACCTGCCCGGGCCCGGCGTTTGACCCGGATCATGGCGTGGCTCGGGGGGGGGCCCCCATCGGTGCTTTGGCCATCGGCAGAAAGCCGAGTCGCTCATCTGCAACGGGGGCCCGGCCTCCATCGATCCCTCCCCGGCCCCGGCCTTCACGCTCAGCAAATCTAACATTTGTACCGTTCATGAGCCTGGTAACGTCTCTGAGGTATACCACACACACACACACACACACACACACACACACACACACACACACACACACACACACACACACTGCAGCCCTGAAACCTGCTCTCCTCCTCCTCCTCTTACCTTTTCCCCGAGATTTATTTCACTCACTTCACTCATTCTTTCCTTTCCCCTCTCAGACGCTCACATTTGGGGTTTTTTTTTCTCTTCTCCACTGTTTTCTGGGCATCTGTTATGTTAGTTTGCACCTTCTATAATGATATGATGCGGCTTCTTTGATTACATATTTGTTTTTAGAATCGATCAATACACTGGTTGTCTATGGCAGTGGTTCTCAACGTGGGGTCCGGGGACCACCAGGGGTCCTTGAGAGGGTTCCAGGGGGTCCCCAGCAAATTCAGAAACTGTTAAACTTCACCATTATTTCAATTAGAGAATGTAGAAGAATGACTGTTTTGATCATAGTTTCTCTGTTATCTCTCTACCTACAATACAGATAGTCATGGAGTTCTGGACAAAATCATATCTAACAAAAAATATTCTCAGATTTGGGTCTGAGACAAAAATCTCATCTCATCAAATGGGGGTCCGTGGCCCTCATGTGGACTACCTTAAGGGTCCTTGATATGAAAAAGGTTGAGAATCGCTGGTCTATGGGAAGACCTTAACCTGACATTCTGATCTGATGCCACACCAGTATGCATGAATGTGTTTTATTTTTCTTACTCTTTTTATTATTATCATCATCCTGGGTTTCAGTGGAGAGTTTTAGTGTCCCATGATCAAATTTAAAGATACTGAATATCGGCACAAAATATCAGCTTCAATAAAAAAAAAGATCACTATCAGCCTTCAAAAACTCATATCAGTAACCCTTACCACCCTCTATTTCTGTTTAACTATTCATAATATTCAAGTCATTCAGTAAGCAAATGGTGGTTGCTATTTCACTCATGCTGCAGATACAGTGACCTGTAAACTCATATCTTAAATTTAGAAGTAAGACTATATGCTGACTTTGTGGTTGGGTGTTACAATGTTACACTCAAATTAATGTAGGAATTATATGATTGTAAAGAAATGACCATAAAGCTTCCATACTGATATTTAATATAAATAAATATATACAGTATTTGACCATATATGGGTGTTTGTATTCATTTCCATCAACAAATCCCATCAAATTTGGGCCAGATTCATCTTTCTATTGGGACAAACTGATTGGCTGGTAGACTGGCAAACTGACTGGCTGGTTGGCTGTCTTGCTGGCTAAAATACTAGCTAGCTGGATAACTGGCTACCTGGATGGCTGGCTGACTGGTAGGCTTGTTGACTGGCCGACTGGTTGGCTGACAAGAAGGCTACTAGGCTGGCTAACTGGCTGCCTGGTTGATTGGCTAACTGGCCGATTGGTAGGCTTGTTGTGGCTAGTAGGCTGGCTGACCGGTTGATTGGCTAACTGGTTTGCTAGTAGATTGCCTGATTGGTTGGCTAGTAGGCTGGCTGACCGTTTGACTGGCTAACTGGTTGGTTGGTTGGTTGGCTGACTGACTGTTTGACTGGCTGACTGACTGTTTGACTGGCTGGTTGGCTGTTGGCTGACTGACTGTGTGACTGGCTGACTGGCTGGTTGGCTGTTGGCTGAGTGGCCCGGCAGAGCAGATCAGTCTTCATAGTGGATTTACTGGACTGTCAGCCTGCTGGTCGATAGTCGTCTCCCTCCACAGCTCAGCTCTCTGTCTTTCTCCCTCTGTCTTTTTCTTATTCTCATTATATCTCTCATTAGCATCCACTCTCTCTCTTTCTTTCTCTCTCTCGCTCTCTCTCGCTCTGTCTCTCTTTCTTTTACAAGCTTTCTGTTTATATTCTCCTCCTCTCTGGTAGCATCATTTCATTCAGCTCTCTACAGTATGCTTAAATGAATCCCCTTTACCGTGTTCCATGTTCCTTTAAACGTGTCATTCCCTTTGTTAAAGTTGTTTTTCAGTCTGGTTTCCACTCCAGTTGGGCTGAAAACCATCTAATGCAATGAATGTATGTCTGGAATTCACCTCTATAAATTATATGGAATTCCAGGAATTACATGGCCAGAAAGTAACGCATAAGTGTGCTAAGATAGGATATGATCAGATGATACGTGCCAGGCATTAAACATAACACAACTGACAATTCTAACGTGTCACGAACATATAAGTGTAATATAAGTATGAAAGAATATGAATAACAGCGTGACCAGTAGAACATACTGAGGCAAAGAGAAAAAATGAATGTACCAAAAAGGAAAATATATGCATAAAATACAATAAGTAAAACAAAAAGCCTAAACTATACGATAACTATAAGCCAAAAATATAGTTATCATTCTGTATGTTTATATAGTTACCATTGTAATGGGAACAGAGACATTATATTTACTTAGAACGATTTAAATCTTTTTGTAGTTATAGTTATCTTTATAGTTATCGTCACATCTAGAACGATAACTATAAAGATAACTATAAGCCAAAAATATAGTTATCATTCTGGATGTTTATATAATTATCATTGTAGTGGGAACAGAGAAACTCTATCTACTTAAAACGATTTCAATATTTTTATAGTTATAGTTATCTTTATCGTTACATCTAGAAAGATAACTATAAAGATAACTATAAATCAATAATATAGTTATCATTGTAGTGGGAACAGAGAAACTCTATCTACTTAGGACAATTTCAGTCTTTTTATAGTTATCTTTATTGTTATCGTCACATCTAGAACGATAACTGTAAAGATAACTATAAACCAAAAATATAGTTATCATTCTGGATGTTTATATAATTATCATTGTAGTGGGAACAGAGGCATTCTATTTACTTAAAACAATTTAAATCTTGTTATAGTTATAGTTATCTTTATAGTTATCGTCACATCTAGAAAGATAACCACAAAGATAACTATAAACCAAAAATATAGTTATCATTCTGGATGTTTATATAGTTATCATTGTAGTGGGAACTGAGAACCTCTATCTACTTAGAACAATTTCAATCTTTTTATAGTTATAGTTATCTTTATAGTTATCATTCTAGATTATTTCTCTCACCCAGAACTCGAGGCGTAAAACCGGTCAGAGTCTATTTCATGTAGTCGCCGCAATACTAATGTCACTTCTAACGCTTTGGCTTCGCCGTTGCCGTGGCGACGAGAAACCCCGGAGGTCTCTCCGAGCGTGGCAAAGATCGATCCGCTGATATTACATGTAAACCTCGGAGACTCGCCCCTAATTCACAGGTCATTGTTTTGAGTGACTGAAAGAGTGTGGAAAACAATGTAGGATGGACTGGTGAGCAGTAACAAAAGGTGTGTGTGTGTGTGTGTGTGTGTGTGTGTGGAAAAGACAGAAAGAGGATAGAAGGGGGAAAATCTGTGTTTTTTATTCAGCTTTTCTCCCTTCATGTCTGGCTAAGCAATCTGGTGGCTCTGCCCTCCACATCCATCATGGTTATGGCCAGTGAGGAGAATGTCCGACTCAGGGCTGCTGTGTGTGTGTGTGTGTGTGTGTGTGTGTGTGTGTGTGTGTGTGTGTCCAGTGGGCCAGCCAGGAGAAAGTCCGACTCAGGGCTGCTGTGTGTGTGTGTGTGTGTGTGTTCATGTACATGTCCGTGTCTCAGTGTGTGTCTGTGTGTGTGTGCACATGCATGTGGGCAGGCATCTGTGGATCTGTGTGTGTGTGTGTGTGTGAGAGCGAGTAAGTAAGCGAGGTGTGTGTAAATGGTGTGTGTATATGGGTGTGTGTTTTTGTGTGTGTATATTGTTAGTGTGCATACGTGTGTGTGTGTGTGTGTGTGTGTGTATCTGTCTATGTTTTTGTGTGTGTGTGTGTGTGTGTGTTTCCAGTAAACAAGTGAGGAGAATGTCCAACTCTCCAACACTCACTCTCTAACTGTCAATTTGTGTGTGTGTGTGTGTGTGTGTGTGGGGGGGGGGGGTCTCTCTCTGTATCTCTCCCTGTCTCTCTCTCTGACTCTCTCTCTCTCTCTGTCTCTCTCACTGACTCTCTCTCTCTGTGTCTCTCTCCCTGTCTCTCTCTCTCTCTGACACTCCCTCTCTCTCTCTCTGTCTCTCTCCCTGTCTCTCTCTCTCTGACACTCCCTCTCTCTCTCTCTGTCTCTCTCCCTGTCTCTCTCTCTCTGTCTCTCTCCCTCTCTGTATCTCTGAATGTCCAACTCTCGCTCTCTAACTGTCAATTTGTGTATTTGTGTGTGTGTGTGTGTGTGTGTGTGTGTCTCTCTCTCTCTCTCTCTCTGTATCTCTCCGTCTCTCTGTCTCTCTCTCTGACTATCTCTGTCTCTCTCCCTCTCTCTCTCTCTCTGTATCTCTCCCTGTCTCTCTCTCTCTGACTCTCTCTCTCTCTGACACTCTCTCTCTCTCTCTCTGACTTACTCTCTCTCTCTCTCTCTCTGACACTCCCTGTCTCTCTCTCTCTCTCTCTCTCTCTCTCCCTCCCTCCCTCTCTGTCACTCCTCCACTCTCTCTCTCAGTAGAATAGCAGCGGCTGTATATCTCCAGTGCTTACAGGTGCAGCAGCGTCTCAGAGTCCTGACAGAAGCACCGGAGCCTGACTGAAAGGGAAAAAATCCACCCTTCTCTGGGGGTTGTCGAAAGGCATTCTGGGAAACGTAGGAAATCACTAACTGAGGCGGAAGGAAGACGAGGCAGGTGGAGGGAAAGTGGGTACAACAAAAAACGGAAATTACACTTCATGGCAAAATATCTCCTGGAATGCAGTGAACATCACAGATTGATGATATCTAACAGCTGAATAGGATATATAATAGGGATTTTTCCTTTAATTGCCCACAGACAGAGAGCCTCCACTTCCCATCAACCCCCTCTCCACCCTCTGATGTCACCACTAGGACTTTAAAATCAGCAGTGAAACCCGCTTCACTCTGCCTCAAGGAGCTGCTAACCCACTTTCAATGGAGAGTTTTAGTGTCCCATGATGGTCCAAATGCTGTTTCCACCCATTTTCCATCCATTTTAAGGTGCTCCACATGTGGTTTTGGAACATTTTCAGGTGCTCCACATGTTATAACGTGTGATAACATGATTGCGTGTGATAAAAACATGTGTACATATGTGTACACGTGGGAAAACATGTTATAACATGGGAAATTCACGTGTTTTTTCTGTAAGGTTACGTCCAATTCAAAAAACCATATTGCTAACATTGGAGAAATGCATAAAAGTTGTACATGGGACTCCAATCTGTGATGTCTCAAGCAAAGAAATTAATCAGTTTCTCATCATTGATCTAAAAAGTTCTATTTCTTGACTTCTGACTCCCCAAAAAGCTACAGTAACATTATTATTACTTTTCCCATTAACGAGTATTGTAGCGATTTCAGACATATTACAGTTACCAATCAAAAGAAAACATAGTTGTAACTTTTCTTGTCACATCCAATGAATATTTGGAGATGGATTAACCAAAACCTATATCCCACCCCCATCCTGCGATTCATTTTCCTCATAATTAGTCTTCATCCTCTCACAACAGAATAGCTTAGATGAGAAATGGAAGAAAAGTTGACTTTCTCTGGCTGGAAGCATTGCTACTACTTTGATACTTACTTACTTTACTTTACTCCTAAAGACGTAAAATAATACAAGAAAAGGTTACACTCTCTGAAGAAAATGTGTGTGTTTGCTTCAGTTTGAAAAGCTAGACAGTTGAATTCATTTGAACAAGTTTAAATGTCTTTAAAAATTTGAATATATGGATCTTAAGTGTATTTGACAGTCGAAAGTCCTGTAGTTATCAATACATGGCAGGATAGGTACGAATGTTTTAAGTAGTAGTATGAACTGTAGTAAAAGTAGTAGTTGTAATATCAGTAGTAGCAGTGGTGGAAGAAGTACTGAGATCTTTTACTTCAGTAAAAGTAGCAATACAACAATGTAAAGATACTCCATTACAAGTAAAAGTCCTGTATTCAAAATCTTACTTAAGTAAAAGTACATAAGTATTGGCAGCAAAATGTACTTAGAGTATCAAAGTACTCATTATGCAAACTGTCCCCATTTAGAGAGTTATATTTTTCATAAATTATTGGAATATTAATACTGATTTATTGACATACATGTACATGTAAGCAGCATTTTAAAGTTGTCAACGTGAAGCTAATCTTAACAATCTAGCTATACTTTTGGGTAGTCTAATCTATAACAATGCTATTTTATAGTTATTTTATAAAGATGATCAAATGTTTTAAATATAAAATATTGAACTGAAAAGTAACTAGTAACTATAGCTGTGAAATAAAATGTAATGGAGTAAAAAGTACAATATTTCCCTCTAAAATGTAGTGGAGTATAAGTACAAAGTAGCATAAAATGGAAATACTCAAGTAAAGTACAAGTATCTCAAAATTGTTCTTAAGTACAGTACTTGAGTAAATGTACTTAGTTACTTTCCACCACTGAGTAGTAGAAGTAATAGAATTAGCAGTAATAGTAGTATTTGGACTATCACTATTAGATACAGTTGTATAGTAGTAGTAGTAGTAGCAGTAGTAGTACTACAGTAATAGTAGTTTCGGTGTTTGAAGTAGTTGAAATACTAGTTTAAAATAGTAGATAGAAGTTTTATTAAAGTAAAGGAATATTATAATCTTTGAAATGAGTAACAAGTAAAGAGTGATATGAGTTTTCCAACACAGTGACCTTCCAGCACCATATAAGGCGATGCAGGCTGGCATCGCACTGCTTCTGTTAGCCTGAGCATGTGTGTGCTGTCACAGCTACCTCTGCTTTTCATCACTCCACTGTGTGTGTGTGTGTGTGTGTGGCTTAGACCTTGACCCGCCACACACACACACACACACACACACACACATACACATTCACATTGCTGCTGTCACTCTCTGTAAAAACCAACCGCCGGTGTATCTGTATGCTCTGTGCTTGTCGGAGAGGCATGCAGTATAGGCTACCATTGTTTTGCGTGTGAGTGTGTGTGTGTGTGTGTGTGTGTGTGTGTGTGTGTGTGTGTGTGTGTGTGTGTGTGTGTTATTGTGCTGTAACTGCACTCCTGGAGTCCTTCCATGTTTGTGTTATGTGCCGTTTCTTCAGTTTGTCCTTGGTGTATGTTGACTTTTTTGTTGTCTGTCCTTGTGCAAATTGTATGTG